>NC_069504.1:1038478179-1038778179 GCF_027579735.1 Bombina bombina
CCAATCAGCCAATGGGATTGAACTTCAATCCGATTGGCTGATTAACCCCTTAATGACCACCGCACTTTTCCATTTTCTGTCCGTTTGGGACCAAGGCTATTTTTACATTTTTGCGGTGTTTGTGTTTAGCTGTAATTTCCCTCTTACTCATTTACTGTACCCACACATATTATATACCGTTTTTCTCGCCATTAAATTAACTTTCTAAAAATACCATTATTTTCAGCATATCTTATAATTTACTATAAAAAAAAATTATAAAATATGAGGAAAAATGGAAAAAAAACACACTTTTTTTAACTTTGACCCCCAAAATCTGTTACACATCTACAACCACCAAAAAAAAAAACATGCTAAATAGTTTCTAAATTTTGTCCTGAGTTTAGAAATACCTAATATTTACATGTTCTTTGCTTTTTTTGAAAGCTATAGGGCCATAAATACAAGTAGCATTTTGCTATTTCCAAACTACTTTTTTTCAAAATTAGCGCTAGTTACATTGGAACACTAATATCTTTCAGGAATCCCTGAATATCAATTGACATGTATATATTTTTTTTTAGAAGACATCCCAAAGTATTAATCTAGGTGAATTTTGGTATATTTCATGCCACCATTTCACCGCCAAATGCGATCAAATACAAAATATCGTTCACTTTTTCACAAATTTTTTCACAAACTTTCGGTTTCTCACTGAAATTATTTACAAACAGCTTGTGCAATTATGGCACAAATGGTTGTAAATGCTTCTCTGGGATCCCCTTTGTTCAGAAATAGCAGACATATATGGCTTTGGCATTGCTTTTTGGTAATTAGAAGGCCGCTAAATGCCGCTGCGCACCACACGTGTATTATGCCCAGCAGTGCAGGGGTTAATTAGGGAGCTTGTATGGTTAATTTTAGCTTTAGTGTAGTGTAGTAGACAACCCAAAGTAATGATCTAGGCCCATTTTGGTATATTTCATGCCACCATTTCACCGCCAAATGCGATCAAATAAAAAAAAAACGTTAAATTTTTCACAATTTTAGCTTTCTCACTGAAATAATTTACAAACAGCTTGTGCAATTATGGCACAAATGGTTGTAAATGCTTCTCTGGGATCCCCTTTGTTCAGAAATAGCAGATATATATGACTTTGGCGTTGCTTTCTGGTAATTAGAAGGCCGCAAAATGCTGCTGCGCATCACACGTGTATTATGGCTAGCAGTGAAGGGGTTAATTAGGAAGTTTGTAGGGAGCTTGCAGGGTTAATTTTAGCTTTAGTGTAGAGATCAGCCTCCCACCTGACACATCAGACCCCCTGATCCCTCCCAAACAGCTCCCTTCCCTCCCCCACCCCACAATTGTCCCCGCCATCTTAAGTACTAAAATAAAAGCTTTTTGGGGGTTTAGGTTTTTTTTTAAAAAAATAATAATAATTATTCTGCTGTATAGGACCCCCCTTAGCCTCCAACCTCCCTGATCCCCCCCAAAACAGCTCTGTAACCTTCCCTATCTGCCTTATTGGGGCCATCTTGGGTACTGGCAGCTGTCTGCCAGTACCCAGCTTACACAAAAAAGTGCTTTTTTTTCTTAGTTTTTTTTTTTCTGTAGTGTAGCTTCCCCAAACCCCCCCCCCCCCACCACAAACCCCAACCACCTCATTGATCGTTTTTTTTTTTCACTTATTTTAAACTGATTGCACCTTTTTCTGTAGTGTAGCGGTTCCCACCCGCTCCCTCCCCGTGCACGCGCCCGCCCCCGCCCTCCCGTGCACGCGCGCGCGTCCGTGCGCGCCCCCGGGCATCCCCGCCCACGATCCCGCCCCCCTCCACATCTCCAGGGACATCGATGGCCGCCACCCGCCTCCCGGTACTGCTCCCACCCACCAACGAAGGAAGCCACCGATCTCCGGTGCAGAGAGGGCCACAGAGTGGCTCTCTCTGCATCGGATGGCTTCAAAAGGTTATTGCAGGATGCCTCCATATCGAGGCATCACTGCAATAACCGGAAAGCAGCTGGAAGCAAACAGGATCGCTTCCAGCTGCTTTCCACACCGAGGACGTGCAGGGTACGTTCTCAGGCGTTAACTGCCTTTTTTTTGAGGACGTACCCTGCACGTCCTCGGTCGTTAAGGGGTTAAATCAACCAATCGGATTTTTCCTACCTTAATTCCGATTGGCTGATATAATCCTATCAGCCAATCGGAATTTGAGTGACGCAATCTTGGATGACATCATTTAAAGGAATATTCATTCGTTGTTAGTCGTCGGCCTAGAAGGATGCTCTGCGCCGGAGGTCTTCAAGATGGAGCCATTCCTCGTTGGATGGATGAAGATAGAAGATGCCGCTTGGATGAAGACCGTCTGCCGGTCCAGATGTCCTCTTCTGCCTGGATAGGATAAAGACTTCTGCCAGTCTGGATGTCCTCTTCTGCCCCATCGGATGAAGACTTTGGCCCGGCTGGGTGAAGTCGGCTCAAGGTAGGGTGATCTTCAATGGGGTAGTGTTAGGTTTTTTAATGGGGGATCGGGTGGGTTTTAGAGTAGGGGTGTGTGGGTGGTAGGTTGTAATGTTGGGGGGGGAGATTGTTCTTTTTTTACAGGTAAAAGAGCTGATTACTTTGGGGCAATGCCCCGCAAAAGGCCCTTTTTAAGGGCTATTTGTAATTTAGTTTAGGGTAGGGCATTTTATTATTTTGGGGGGCTTTTTTATTTTATTAGGGGGCTTAGATTAGGTGTAATTAGTTTAAACTTCTTGTAATATTTTTTTATTTTTTGTAATTTAGTGGGGGGGTTGTACTATAGTTTAGTTTATTTAATTGTATTTAATGTTAGATAATTGTAGTTAATTTATTTAATTAATCTATTGATAGTGTAGTGTTAGGTGTATTTGTAACTTAGGTTAGGATTTATTTAACAGGTAATTTTGTAATTATTTTAACTAGGGAGCTATTAAATAGTTAATAACTATTTAATAGCTATTGTACCTAGTTAAAATAAATACAAAGTTGCCTGTAAAATAAAAATAAATCCTAAAATAGCTACAATGTAATTATTAATTATATTGTAGCTATCTTAGGGTTTATTTTATAGGTAAGTATTTAGTTTTAAATAGGAATAATTTAGTTAATAATATTAATATTATTTAGATTTATTTAATTAATAATTAAGTTAGGGGTTAATAAATTTAATGTAGGTGGTGGCAGTGTAGTCAGATTAAGGGTTAATAAATTGAATGTAGGTGGTGGCGGCGGTGTAGGGGGGTCAGATTAGGGGTTAATAAATTTAATGTAGGTGGCAGTGGGATCTGGGAGCGGCGGTTTAGGGGTTAAACACTTTATTTAGGTGCGGCGGGGTCCGGGAGCGGGCGGTTTAGGGGTTAATACATATAATGTAGGTGGCGGTGGGCTCCGGGAGCAGCGGTTTAGGGGTTAATACTAGGATAGGTTTATTGCGGTGTCGCAATCTGCATTGAAAGTATAGGTTGCGCTAGAGTGATGTCAGCCCCATTAATGCTTCTCTGGTAAAAGGGATATACTATGTACTTGTAATATTAGCTTATCACAACCTGCACTATCAATAGTGCACCACTTGTAATCTGGCCCATATTATCTGATAGGAAAACACATGAATACGATAATAGAGGCGAATATAGGATACTATACACTGAGAGTACAGTGATTTGTATTGTCTGTTTACTTAAAGGCCAGTACTTAGAAAGAACAATGGAAAATAAACATTTTAGTACCTCTCTGTCACAGACATCAACTGGAGGCATTATTTTATATAAACCTTTTTGTTTGCATGAACCAGAACTTAAAGGGACATTCCGGTCAGAATTTAAATGCACAAAGATGGCTTACAGCTTTAAATTGAAACATATTTGCATTATACATGTATTGGCAAACATGCTTCTAGTAAAAGTTAGCACTGTTTGAATGTTAACATGTATCCCTGTACTTGCATGTGAAGGATTGCAGTGCACCAGCATTCTAAATACTGCAGCTGCTCAGAGCACCAATGGGCTTGTATCGTGTCCGCAATTAACAAATTGAGTCATTACCAGATAGTACAAGCACCTAAGGCTCTTTGAGCAAGTGCTGTGTTTAATATGCTGGTGCACGGAGCATACTTAAATACACTTTTGAAACAGCTATAGCTTTTATTAGAAACATTTTTGCTAATACATGTATATTGCAAAAAAAACTTATATTTAAAACTGAAAAGCACCCATATGCATTTCGATTTTGGCTAGAATGTCCCTTTACATTCAGAAATGTTCAGTATAGGTGGGGAAACAATAGGCAAAAATCAGCTATTTCAAATGAGAGAATAAAAGCGAAGGAGCAAATTGTAAAAAAATGTAATACACTCCAGTAGGTAAAATGGATAAGTGGGAGTGGAGAAAATTATAGTGTACATAGACCCCTGTAAGCGTAAAAAACTTCACACATACATACACACTTAGGGCTCCAGTTATCAAGCAGCGGATGCTGCTTCAGAGGTCCATAGTGTCAGGCTCCCCTGAAACGGAAGTTAAGAAGCAGCGGTCATAAGAGCGCTGCTCCCTAACCTGTCTGCCAACCTTTTGCTGGCAGATTGAAATCATCTGGATCCGATACAATCAAGATGATTGACAGCCCCTGCTAGCGACCGATTGGCCGCCAGTGAGCAAGGGGCGGCATTGCACGAGTATTTCACTAGAAATGCTTGTGCAATGATAAATCTACCCCATAGTGTGTGTGTGTGTGTATGTCTATATGTGTATATGTGTATATGTGTGTATATATATATATATATATATATATATATATATATACACACACATATACCTTTGACCCCTCCCAGTTCAAGTACTTATATCATATCCATTTACAAAACCTTTTTTAATGGGACAGTCAAGTCAAAAATAAACTTTCATGATTCAGATCGAGCATGTTACTTTTAACAACTTTCTAATTTACTTTTATCACCAATTTTGCTTTGTTCTCTTGGTATGCTTAGTTGAAAGCTAAACATAGGAGATACATATGCTAACTTCTTAGACCTTGAAGGCCGCCTCTAATCTGAAAGCATTTTGACAGTTTTTCACCACTAGAGGGCGTTAGTTCATGTGTTTCATTTAGATAACATTGAACTCACGCACAAGAAGCTCCTAGGAGTCAGCACTGATTGGCTAAAATGCAAGTCTATCAAAAGAACTGAAATAAGGGGGCCAGTTTTCAGAGGAATAGATACAAGGTAATTACAGAGGTAAAACGTGTATTATTATAACTGTGCTGGTTATGCAAAACTGGGGAATGGGTAATAAAGGGATTATCTACCTTTTTAAACAACAAAAATTCTGGTGTTGACTGTCCCTTTAATAAACCTTTGTTCCATAACTATGAAGTCTAAATATAACTCTAATCCTTTATTTCCATAACATTTTCATGTGTTAAGCAAACTAGCAATCAATAATGGTTTAAAAAGCACTAAATGTTACAGTGCATCAGCTAACTCACCACTTGTAAATAAAGCAAAATGAATGAGCTAATTGTGCTGTGCTACCCATTAAAAGTATAGGGTGCACTAAAAAAAAGTTTTGAGCCGTGTTAAAATGCTTTTGTTAAAACATTTCACTGTCCGCTTGTAATAGCAGATTTGCGTTATCTTTGCGCAAGACTAAACACAAGCTAACAAATCCAGCACTTACCATTCCATTGCGCTCCATTTGTAAACTAGCCCTATATTTTTATGGTGTAGGCAAAATTCAGGTAGGTTTACTAAAAATATATCTTGTTCTGTAATTCCACTATGATTGGTCATAAATTCAATGACAACAAAACTTTTTTGAATGCCAGAGTTTTAGTCCTAACACAAACTTGGGATATTACAGCAATTTTACGGCTAGATTTAGAGTTTTGTCGGTAACGACCCGGCGTAGCTAACGATGGCTTTTTTCTGGCCGCACCTTTAAAATAACTCTGGTATTGAGAGTCCACAGAATGGCTGCGATAGGCTCCAAAAAGGAGCGTAGAGCATTTTTAACGCAACTTCAACTCTCGATACCAGAGTTGCTTACGGACGCGGCCAGCCTCAAAAACGTGCTCGTGCACGATTCCCCCATAGAAAACAATGGGGCTGTTTGAGCTGAAAAAAAACCTAACACCTGCAAAAAAGCTGCGTTCAGCTCCTAACGCAGCCCCATTGTTTGCTATGGGGAAACACTTCCTACGGTCTGCACCTAACACTCTAACATGTACCCCGAGTCTAAACACCCCTAACATTACACTTATTAACCTCTAATCTGCCGCCTCCGCTATCGCTGACCCCCTGCATATTATTTTTAACCCCTAATCTGCCGCTCCGTAAACCGCCGCTACTTACATTATCCTTATGTACCCCTAATCTGCTGCCCCTAACACCGCCGACCCCTATATTATATTTATTAACCCCTAATCTGCCCTCCACAACGTCGCCTCCACCTGCCTACACTTATTAACCCCTAATCTGCCGAGCGGACCGCACCGCTATCATAATAAAGTTATTAACCCCTAATCCGCCTCACTAACCCTATAATAAATAGTATTAAACCCTATTCTGCCCCCCCTAACATCGCCGACACCTAACTTCAATTATTAACCCCTAATCTGCCGACCGGAGCTCACCGCTATTCTAATAAATGTATTAACCCCTAAAGCTAAGTCTAACCCTAACACTAACACCCCCCTAAATTAAATATAATTTTAATCTAACGAAATTAATTAACTCTTATTAAATAAATTATTCCTATTTAAAGCTAAATACTTACCTGTAAAATAAATCCTACTATAGCTACAATATAAATTATAATTACATTGTAGCTATTTTAGGATTAATATTTATTTTACAGACAACTTTGTAATTATTTTAACCAGGTACAATAGCAATTAAATAGTTAATAACTATTTAATAGTTACCTAGTTAAAATAATAACAAAATTACCTGTAAATAAATCCTAACCTAAGTTACAATTAAACTAACACTACACTAGCAATAAATTAATTAAATAAAATATCTACAATTACCTACAATTAAACCTAACACTACACTATCAATACATTAATTAAATACAATATCTACAAATAACTACAATGAAATAAACTAACTAAAGTACAAAAAATAAAAAATAACTAAGTTACAAAAAATAAAAAAATATTTACAAACATAAGAAAAATATTACAAACAATTTTAAACTAATTACACCTACTCTAAGCCCCCTAATAAAATAACAAAGACCCCCCAAAATAAAAAATGCCCTACACTATTCTAAATTACTAAAGTTCAAAGCTCTTTTACCTTACCAGCCCTGAACAGGGCCCTTTGCGGGGCATGCCCCAAGAAGTTCAGCTCTTTTTCCTGTAAAAAAAAAACATACAATACCCCCCCCCCCAACATTACAACCCACCACCCACATACCCCTAATCTAACCCCAAACCCCCCTTAAATAAACCTAACACTAAGCCCTTGAAGATCATCATACCTTGTCTTCACCTCACCAGGTATCACCGATCCGTCCTGGCTCCAAAATCTTCATCCAACCCAAGCGGGGGCTGGCGATCCATCATCCGGTGGCTGAAGAGGTCCAGAAGAGGCTCCAAAGTCTTCATCCTATCCGGGAAGAAGAGTAGATCCGGACCGGCAAACCATCATCTTCCAAGAGGCATCTTCTATCTTCATCCGATGAGGACCGGCTCCATCCTGAAGACCTCCACCACGGACCCATCTTCATCCGGCGACGTCCAACTGAAGAATGACGGTTCCTTTAAGGGACGTCATCCAAGATGGCGTCCCTCGAATTCCGATTGGCTGATAGGATTCTATCAGCCAATCGGAATTAAGGTAGGAATATTCTGATTGGCTGATGGAATCAGCCAATCAGAATCAAGATCAATCCGATTGGCTGATCCAATCAGCCAATCAGATTGAGCTCGCATTCTATTGGCTGATCGGAACAGCCAATAGAATGCGAGCTCAATCTGATTGGCTGATTGGATCAGCCAATCAGAATGAACTTGATTCTGATTGGGCTGATTCCATCAGCCAATCAGAATATTCCTACCTTAATTCCGATTGGCTGATAGAATCCTATCAGCCAATCAGAATTCGAGGGACGCCATCTTGGATGACGTCCCTTAAAGGAACCGTCATTCTTCAGTTGGACGTCGCCGGATGAAGATGGGTCCACGGTGGAGGTCTTCAGGATGGAGCCGGGTCCCTCATCGGATGAAGATAGAAGATGCCGCTTGGAAGATGATGGTTGCCGGTCCGGATCTACTCTTCTTCCCGGATAGGATGAAGACTTTGGAGCCTCTTCTGGACCTCTTCAGCCACCGGATGATGGATCGCCAGCCCCCGCTTGGGTTGGATGAAGATTTTGGAGCCAGGACGGATCGGTGATACTGGTGAGGTGAAGACAAGGTAGGATAATCTTCAGGGGCTTAGTGTTAGGTTTATTTAAGGGGGGGTTGGGTTAGATTAGGGGTATGTGGGTGGTGGGTTGTAATGTTGGGGGGGGGTATTGTATGTTTTTTTTTACAGGAAAAAGAGCTGAACTTCTTGGGGCATGCCCCGCAAAGGGCCCTGTTCAGGGCTGGTAAGGTAAAAGAGCTTTGAACTTTAGTAATTTTAGAATAGGGTAGGGCATTTTTTATTTTGGGGGTCTTTGTTATTTTATTAGGGGGCTTAGAGTAGGTGTAATTAGTTTAAAATTGTTGTAATATTTTTCTTATGTTTGTAAAATATTTTTTTATTTTTTGTAACTTAGTTCTTTTTTATTTTTTGTACTTTAGTTAGTTTATTTCATTGTAGTTATTTGTAGATATTGTATTTAATTAATGTATTGATAGTGTAGTGTTAGGTTTAATTGTAGGTAATTGTAGGTATTTTATTTAATTAATTTAATGATAGTATAGTGTTAGGTTTAATTGTAACTTAGGTTAGGATTTATTTTACAGGTAATTTTGTAATTATTTTAACTAGGTAACTATTAAATAGTTCTTAACTATTTAATAGCTATTGTACCTGGTTAAAATAATTACAAAGTTGCCTGTAAAATAAATATTAATCCTAAAATAGCTACAATGTAATTATAATTTATATTGTAGCTATATTAGGATTTATTTTACAGGTAAGTATTTAGCTTTAAATAGGAATAATTTATTTAATAAGAGTTAATTAATTTCGTTAGATTAAAATTATATTTATTTAGGGGGGGTGTTAGTGTTAGGGTTAGACTTAGCTTTAGGGGTTAATACATTTATTAGAATAGCGGTGAGCTCCGGTCGGCAGATTAGGGGTTAATAATTGAAGTTAGGTGTCGGCGATGTTAGGGAGGGCAGATTAGGGGTTAATACTATTTATTATAGGGTTAGTGAGGCGGATTATGGGTTAATAACTTTATTATAGTAGCGGTGCGGTCCGCTCGGCAGATTAGGGCTTAATAAGTGTAGGCAGATGGAGGCGACATTGAGGGGGGCAGATTAGGGGTTAATAAATATAATATAGGGGTCGGCGGTGTTAGGGGCAGCAGATTAGGGGTACATAGCTATAATGTAGGTGGCGGCGCTTTGCGGTCGGCAGATTAGGGGTTAATAATTGTAGGTAGCTGGCGGCGACGTTGTGGGGGGCAGGTTAGGGGTTAATAAATATAATACAGGGGTCGGCGGTGTTAGGGGCAGCAGATTAGGGGTACATAAGTATAACGTAGGTGGCGGTCGCAGATTAGGGGTTAAAAAAATTTAATCGAGTGGCGGCGATGTGGGGGGACCTCGGTTTAGGGGTACATAGGTAGTTTATGGGTGTTAGTGTACTTTAGAGTACAGTAGTTAAGAGCTTTATGAACCGGCGTTAGCCCAAAAAGCTCTTAACTCCTGACTTTTTTCTGCGGCTGGAGTTTTGTCGTTAGATTTCTAACGCTCACTTCAGCCACGACTCTAAATACCGGAGTTAGAAAGATCCCATTGAAAAGATAGGATACGGCAATTTACGTAAGGGGATCTGCGGTATGGAAAAGTCGCGCTGAAAAGTGAGCGTTAGACCCTTTTTTGACTGACTCCAAATACCGGAGGTAGCCTAAAACCAGCGTTAGGAGCCTCTAACGCTGGTTTTCAGGCTAACCGCCAAACTCCAAATCTAGGCCCTAAGTGTTTATTTGACTTTTGAAATATAAACCTGTCATCTCTCTACCACCAAATCTATGGGAGGTGCCAGTATCAGCCAGTGAGCAGTAAAAGGAAGTGGACTTTAAGGGGACCACTTTATCAAGCTCCGGGTGGAGCTTGAGGGCCCGTGTTATGAAGACCGCTGCTCCATAACCTGTCCGCCTGCTCTGAGCAGGTGGACACACATCGCCGCAATTCAACCCGATCGAGTACGATTGGGTTGATTGACACCTCCCTGCTGGCGGCCGATTGGCCGCGAATCTGCAGGGGGTGGCATTGCACCAGCAGCTCACAAGAGCTGCTGATGCAATGCTGAATACAGAGAGCGTATTGCTCTCCACATTCAGCGAGGTCTGTCGGACCTGATCCGGATCAGGTCGCCAGACCTTTGATAAATATCCCCCTAATACTGCTTCTACCTTTAAATAATAGACCCAGGAATTTCCCAATTTGAATTTGTTTCAATAAGAACCATAGATTTTTGCCATTTTACATTGTAGTAAAAAACAAGCAACTATTTAGAGAACACATACATATTTTTTTGCTGTTTTGCTGTTTTCTGAAGTAATATCTGGAATAATAGAAAGTATCTATCAAGCCTTTGAGTGAGTCTATGTCAGAGCAGGCATTTGCACAAGCTTAAAAGGGACATTGCAATTCAAAATGTTAATGTTCCAGTTCTTTGAAGCATGTTATTTTTCCATTATTAACCCTAGATAGATAACTGTGTTTAACCCCCTGCAAAATAGGTTAAACACAAAGGTAAACTCCTGCTGTTTTGAAGTGTCTGTCAAATGGCTTCTTTCCCTGCATTTCTGACAGACCAGCATATCTGGTAGTCATTCCAGTCCCCCTTATCGTAGAGCAGCAAAAAACACACAGTATTAATTAAATACAGCATGATCTCTTCCTCACCTCACAAACTCACTTTTTACACCATGGGCTGTTTGCCTGTGCTTTGCCCTAACAAGGGGCTGCGTCTAGAAAGGATGCCGTAGGTTGTGTCTAGAAAGGATGCAGGGGGTTGTGTCTAGAAAGGATGCCGAAGGTTGTGTCTAGAAGCATGCAGGGCGCTGAGTCTAGAAACGATGAGGGGGGTTTTGTCTAGAAAATATGCAGGGGGTTGTGTCTAGAAAGGATGCAGGGGGTTGTGTCTAGAAAGGATGCAGGGGGTTGTGTCTAGAAAGGATACAGGGGGTTGTGTCTAGAAAGGATACAGGGGGGTTGTGTCTAGAAAGGATGCTGGAGGTTGTGTCTAGAAAGGATGCAGGGGGTTGTGTCTAGAAAGGATGCCGGAGATTGTGTCTAGAAAGGATGCAGGAGACTGTGTCTGAAAATGAAGCAGGAGGTTGTATCTAGAAAGAATGACGGAGATTGTATCTAGAAAGGATGCAGAGGTTGTATCTAGAAAGGATTGCCGTAGGTTGTGTCTAGAAAGGATGCAGGGGGTTGTGTCTAGAAAGGATGCCGAAGGTTGTGTCTAGAAAGGATGCAGGGGGCTGAGTCTAGAAACGATGAGGGGGGTTTTGTCTAGAAAAATATGCAGGGGTTGTGTCTAGAAAGGATGCAGGGGGTTGTGTCTAGAAAGGATGCAGGGGGTTGTGTCTAGAAAGGATACAGGGGGTTGTGTCCTAGAAAGGATACAGGGGGTTGTGTCTAGAAAGGATGCTGGAGGTTGTGTCTAGAAAGGATGCAGGGGGTTGTGTCTAGAAAGGATGCAGGGGGTTGTGTCTAGAAAGGATGCAGGAGACTGTGTCTGAAATGAAGCAGGAGTTGTATCTAGAAAGAATTACTGAGTTTTATCTAGAAAGGATGCAGGAGGTTGTGTCTAGAAAGGATGCTGGAGGTTGTATCTAGAAAAGGACACTGGAGGTTGTGTCTAAAAAGGATGCTGGAGTTTGTGTCTAGAAATTATGTTGGAGTTTGTGTCTAGAAAGGATGCTGGAGGTTGTATCTAGAAAGGATGCAGGAGGTTGTGTCTAGAAGGGATGCTGGAGTTTGTGTCTAGAAGGGATGCTGGAGTTTGTGTCTAGAAAGGATGCTGGAGGTTGTGTCTAGAAATTATGTTGGAGTTTGTGTCTAGAAGGGATGCTGGAGTTTGTGTCTAGAAGGGATGCTGGAGGTTGTGTCTAGAAATTATGTTGGAGTTTGTGTCTAGAAAGGATGCTGGAGGTTGTGTCTATAAATTATGTTGGAGTTTGTGTCTAGAAGGGATGTTGGAGTTTGTGTCTAGAAGGGATGCTGGAGTTTGTGTCTAGAAGGGATGCTGGAGTTTGTGGTCTAGAAGGGATGCTGGAGTTTGTGTCTAGAAGGGATGCTGGAGTTTTTGTCTAGAAAGGATGCTGGAGGTTGTGTCTAGAAAGGATGCTGGAGGTTGTGTCTAGAAAGGATGCTGGAGGTTGTGTCTAGAAAGGATGCAGGATACAGGGTGCTGCTTATCAGGATCACATGAAAACCATGTGTTTGGCAGTTTTAGCGAGTGTGGACAGTGTAATGGCAGTATTGAGGGCCCATGGACACAGGGTTAAAAGAGGGTTATGATATAAATAGCTAACAAGACTGATAGAGAGGCTGCTAACAAAACTGTGTCCTCAGCAGGATTACTGGCTAGACATAGATTCAGGACCAAACATACAGCTGCACTTATATGCTTGTTGTCTTTAGCTTATCGGATGTGTTCAACTAGCTCCCAGTAGTGCATTGCTACATATCTGTTTGGTGTCTTATCAGTTATGCTGAAGCAAACATGATGACTGTGGCAAGCCTTGTCTTTCCAAATAAAGAAAGTGGTGGGTGTAATTTTACCATTGAAAAACAATTGCAGTAAACAAAGGTGTTAATCTATTCTAATACTATTCAGATTCTGTTGATTTGTTAATTTACTGATAGACTACAGAAAATGTTGTAATTACAAGGTGTTTACATTCCCTTTAAAGTGACAGTCTACTTATGAATATTTATTGTTTAAAAAGATAGATCATTCTTTATTACCCATTCCTCAGTTTTGCACAACCAACACTGTTATATTAATATACTTTTACCTCTGATTACCTTGTATCTATGTCTGTGCAGACTGACCCCTTACCTCAGTTTCTTTTGGAAGACTTACAATTTAGCCAATCAGTGCTGACTCCTAAATAACTCCAAAGGATTGTGAACATATATGAGACACATGAACTAGTTGCTGTCTAGCTGTGAAAACTGTCAAAATGCACTGAAAGAGAAGGGGCATTCAATAACTTAGAAATTAACATATGAGCCTAACTAGGTTTAGCTTTTAACAAAGAATACCAAGAGATCAAAGCAAATTTGATGATAAAAGAAAATTGGAAAGTTGTTTTAAAAATTGCAAGCCCTATTTGAATCATACAAGTTTCATTTTGACTGGACTCGGCCCTTTAAATATGAGTTAAAGGGACATAAAACAAAAAACATATTTCTTCCATGATTCAGATAGAACATTCAGTTTTAAACAACTTTACAATTTACTTCTATTTATTTTTTTCTGACAAATGTCAGTTAGTTACATTTTCCTTCCTAATGCGTCAGCCAAACACAAAATGTATATGCATATATTCTGTGAATATTGCACATGCTCAGTAGAAGATGGTGCCTCAGAAAGTGTGCATATAAAAAGACGTTGTACATTTAGATAATGGATGTGAATTAGAAAGTTGTTTAAAATTGTGTTGCTCTATCTGAATCATGAAAGTTTAATTTTAACTTGAGTGTCCCTTGTCAAGAAACATTTTAGGTTTCATGTCCCCTATAAAGCAGCTGAGTTTGAACCACTTCAGCCAACTGTTTATAAAATGACTTGTTTTAAAAAGTAGATTGATCAGTCATATTTAATGAACAAACTTTTCTTCATCTTTCCCACTTGCTTTAAAGCACTGGTAATATGGTTAGTAGCATTCATGTTTATAAGCAATACAGCTACATAATATTGCCTCAATACAGAGCATGCATTAAATAATATAACTGTGAAGGTTAAACACCAGAATTGTATAATTCCATAGAATGCAAATACCTGCTCCTCTTTACCTGTCCCATATAGTTGTGGCATCAGATACTTAGCCATAGAGACATCAGGAAACTAGAAGGCATCTGGAGAATGTCAAGTGATTGGACAAAATCCATTCATCTGACTTTCTGACAAGGCGTCCATCTGTGCCTGGGCTTCCCCACATATTATCTATAAACTCTCTTCCACTGTGCTATATATAAATATCTCCACCCACCAAATGTGCTATATATATATTACCCCAGGAGGTGATAGTGAGGCACTGTTTGTGTATCATTAGTGTTAGTCATAAAAACAATGCAATATAATATATATGCTGAGAATGTCACAAAATGTCAAGTCAGGAGGCTTTAATATTGCATGGTATGTTTAATTTAAACACACAAAACTGTGCTAAATATATATATATATATATATATATATATATATATAATATATATATATATATATATATGCACACATATATACACACACACACATATAGATATATATATTCATACACACACATTTTCTATATGTGTGTGTGTGTGTATATATATATATATATATATATATATATATATATATATATATATATATAATATATTAAAAACACAGAATCCAATTTATAGCACAGAATTACATTAATCAAAGTAGTTGCTAGTGTGTCAGAGACATAGAGCAATAAATCAAGGGGGCCTTACATAATACTAACTGGTACCCAAGAGTGTTCCAAAGCATAAAAAATGCTGTAACAATCACTTTCATGCTGCTCTTATTCCAGAACTGTTAGTTTTTGCATTGTGTATGTGGTGTAAAGTGATAGGTACATTATACACTGACATAACTGATATGGTAATGTCTCCCACTGGTACAGTTTACACTGCCATAGGGTCAGCAGCAGTATGTGTATATATTATATATATTAGTGTATCTTACCTCCTGTGAGGGCCGGGCGGCAGGTGCACCCCAGATCACAACAAGCAGCAGCCACCTCCTCCATAAAAAGCTGCCCTCCAGCCTGGCAGCTCCTGCCATCCGCGGGACCTGCAGCCCCGGCTCAACGCCCTGCCTATCACAGACACTACACACCATGCCATGCACGCTTCACTAGCCTGCAGCTGCCAGCACTGAGCTAGGGGAGGGGGCGGTCCTGATCCTACTGTAATGAATATTCATAGCACCTCCCACCGAAGCAGGCAGCAGCAGCAGAGATGGCCTCTAGCTTTGTACTCTAGCTTTATACTGTGCTGGAGCAGCTAGTTTGTCACTTTACACATCTGGGGATACAGTGTTAGCACCCCAGCCCAGTAATATGTGTACTGCCTCAGCTTACACTATATCATTTACTTGCAAAGTATTTATGTGCTTTATAGCAAGTATATGATTTACTTTGCACAGGAATATATGTGCTTTATAGCAGTATATGATTTACTTGCACAGAATATATGTGCTTTATAGGCGAGTATATGATTTACTTGCACAGAATATATGTGCTTTATAGCAGTATATGATTTACTTGCACAGAATATATGTGCTTTATGGCAGTATATGATTTACTTGCACAGAATATATGTGCTTTATAGCAGTATATGATTTACTTGCACAGAATATATGTGCTTTATAGCAGTATATGATTTACTTGCACAGGAATATATGTGCTTTATAGCAGTAATACGATTTTACTTGCACAGAATATATGTGCTTATAGCAGTATATGATTTACTTGCACAGAATATATGTGCTTTATGGCAGTATATGATTTACTTGCACAGAATATATGTGCTTTATAGCAGTATATGATTTACTTGCACAGAATATATGTGCTTTATGGCAATTTATTGCTAACAGCCTGTGATAGGGAATGTAACAATGAATAATGTGATATCACAAGAGTGGTCATAATAGTGCTCAAGAAATGAGGGACATATAAAAAAGCTAAGATATTTGAAATAGTCGCATTTTTTTTTTGCTTTGTTTTTAATGGCAGAAACAAGTCTTGGGCTGTCATGTTTCTCTTTCAGAGGAAGATTGCCTGATATTTTGGGATTGTGCCATCTATTTTTTTAGGCAGGATCAGACTGATAAATTCAGGAAAGTTCTTCTCTGTGAAAAACACAATTGGGCTAAAAGACGCTGGCTCCCCCCAGGTGGGGGGACCTGCCCAAGATCGAGCTATTTAGCTGTCCCTATCAGCCAGTGAACAGTAGATACTTTTGTATCAATTGTAACCAAACAAGTACTTCCACTAGTTCCCTCGTAATATAAACTGCTTCTATAATCTTATACATTAATGTATACAACAATTTGTTTTATTTTAATTATTATTATATTATTATTATTGTATTAAATGTTATTGTTTAAAAAGATAGATAACTCATTTACTGCCTATTCCCCAGCTTTGCACAACAAACATCTTAATAAACTTTATAATGTTTTAAACCTCTAAATTTCTGCCTGTTTCTAAGCCACTACAGACAGCTCTTATCACATGCTTTTTTATTTGCTTTTCACAACAATAGATTGCTAGTTCATGTGGGCCATATAGATAACATTGTGCTCACAACCGTGGGAGGTTATTTAAGAGTTAGCACAACACAGCACTAATTGGCTAAATGCAAGTCAATAGATAATAAATAAAATGTCATGTGATCAGGGGGGCTGTTAGAAGATGGTTTAGATACAAGGTATCACAGAGGGTAAAAAGTTGGTTTTGCAGATCTGGGGAATGGGGTAATAAAGGGATTATCTATATTTTAAAACAATAATATTCTGGTGTAGATTGTCCCCTTTAAATGATGCAAGGAAACTTTGTCCTTTTTGGCTCACTATTGGTTTCACCCTTAATTTTCCTCTCTCATGTTAAGTGCACCCATACATATTATAGATAATTTTCTAACAGACATTCAGGCCTTTCTAGTGATGCTCTATATGGGTATATAAAATAACAATAAATAGGGAATTTAATACTGAAAATTTGGGTGAAAATGAAAGGGAATTTTTTTTTTTTTTGTAGTTTATAACCATTTCTACAAAACTAGTGAAGCTAAAGAAAAATACCACTAAATAACTTAAAGGGACATGAAACCCAATTTTTTTCTTTCATGATTTAGACAGAGCATACAATTATAAACAACTTTTCTAATTTACTTCTATATCTATTTGCGTTAATTCTCTTGATATTCTTTGCTGAAACGCATATCTAGATATGCTTAGTAGCTGCTGATTGGTAACTGCACATAGATGCCTCCTCTGATTGGTCACCGTGTGCAATCACTATTTCTTCATTAAAGTATATCTAAAGAATGAAGCAAATTAGGTAATAGAAGTAAATTGTAATGTTGTTTAAAATGATATTCTCTACCTTAATCATGAAAGAAAATGTTTAGTGTCCCTTTAATTATGTTGTCCTGATTTTAGGAAAACCCCAGATGTTAAATGGATAGTCTAGTCAAAATTAAACTTTTATGATTCGAATAGAGCCTGCAATTATAAGCAACTTTCTAATTAACTTCCCATTATCAATTTTTCTTCATTCTCTTGGTATCTTTATTTGAAAAAGCAGGGAATGTAAGCATAGGAGTCGGACCATTTTTGGTTCAGAACCTGGCTAGCATTTTCTGATTGATGACTAAATGTAGCCACCAAATCAGCAAGTGCTACCAAGGAGCTGAACCAAAAATGGGGCAGGCTCCTATGATTACATTCAAATAATAGATACCAAGGAGAATACAAAGAAAAATTGACAATAGGAGTAAATTAGAAAGTTGCTTAAAATTGCATGCTCTATCTGAATCATGAAAGTTTAATTTTGACTAGACTATCCCTTTAATTTTTCCAAGTAATGTACAGCAATTATTGGCCAAATACTACAAAGATGGAATTATTGGTTTAACACAAAAAATTGTTATGCTTGGCTACAAAAAATATATTTTGCAGAAAATAAAATTTAGGGGTAAAAAAACACAAAGAAAAACACTTTTATTAAAATAATATTCTAAAAAAATAAACTTTACTAAAATAAAATTATAAATATATATATATCACTTTATTAAAAAACGTTTGACACTTTTATGACTTTATGTGTTAACTGGGAGCAGAAGGGGAAGGGTCAAGACAAGCCATTGTTAAAGGGGACAGTTTACTCAAAAATTTTCTCTGCTTTAAATTGTTCCCGAATGATCACTTTACCTGCTGGAGTGTATTAAATTGTTTACAATTATTTCCATTACCCTTATATTGGCATTTTAAATAGTTTATTTAGCCTGTGGTATCCCCACCCATCCTGAATGTTTTTGGCCTCATGGCCAAGCTATGTTTACACAGCCAGTAGAAGAAATTACACTCCCAGTGGGTTTATAGAAGAGATAAGGTAATAAAATTTAATTTGCCATTGTTCTCTCCAAGTATTGATGATTGTTTTATGGACAGATATAAAATAAAGAAGCAGGGTATATGTGCACAATGTGATAAAGTAATTGGATCTGATTATACCTACAAGTGCAACCCCATTTTATTGGTTGTGGCTTCAAAACACAAAATCAGCTAATTCATATACACAGATTAAGCCTTAAAAAAAGAAAAATCTCATCACATTTTATACCTGCTGCAGCTGCCAGAAAAAAAGTAATTGGAAACACATTAAGGTAAAAATAATTTTATAGTATCCTGTCCCTTTAACAAACAATGGCTTGCCATTTTTTAACATGTGATCACTGGGACGGACTGTCACAGTAAGCATAACCATGATGCACTGTATTGTGAATCACTGGACTGCCTCACTCCTGAGGCATCCAGTGATTGGCCACTGAGCCTGATACCAGCATGCATTGGGGCATGCTAGTATCTACGCTCCATTTTAAAGGGACAGTCTAGTCAAAATTAAACTTTGATGATTCCAATAGGGAATGCAATTTAAAACAACTTTCCGATTTACTTTTATCATCAAATTTGCTTTGTTCTTTTGGTATTCTTTGTTAAAAGCTAAACCTAGTAGGGCTCATATGATATATTTTTACCCATTTCCAGTTTTGCATAACCAACACTGTTATATTAATATTACTTTTTACCTCTGTATCTAAGTCTCTGAAGACTGACCCCTTATTTCTGTCCTTTTGAAAGACTTTCATTTTAGTTAATCAGTGCTGACTCATAACTACAGGGGTGTGAGCACAATTTATCTAAATGGCACCACACTGAACTAGCAGTGTCTAACTGTGAAAAACAGCACTGAGATAAGAGGCAGGCATTCAAGGGCTTAGAAATTAGCATATGAGCCTACCTAGTTTAGCTTCAACAAAGAATACCAAAGAGAACAAATAAAAATTGGATGACAAAAGTAAATTGAAAAGGTTTTTTTTTTTTTTAAATTGCATGCCCGATCTCTGAATCATGAAAGTTTAATTTTGACTAAACTGGTCCCTTTAACCCCATTGCAGCAGCTAAACACTTAGGGAAGATTACAATCTTTAAGAAATCAACTCTCATTATGTATGTTTCCCGTTTTAAACCGATATGCGCAGGCAGTTCTTTGAGTTGTTACAATCCCAAATTGATTTGGCTGATAAAATGCCCCAGCCACGAAAAAGTTTTCAACTGAAAACCTTCCGAAAGTTGTGTTTTTGGATGTTATGTTCTTGTTATCAAAATCAAAGCAAATATGAAAAAATATAATGAATAAAAGAATATATAACTGTCAAAATCAGAGTAGGAAACTAGCACACCTTAAACAAATTTCCCCAAAAAAGTTATTGATATAATGAATTGCTGTTCCTAAATATGTCCAACTATAAATATATATATACAGTATATACGTAATCCAATGTAATTAGAGTTGTTCATATATCATCACAATATCTTTTTGATATTCTATGTAGGATATAGGATGTTGCTTAAAACCATAAAACACAAGATGTATGTATATGTTTTGTATCAAATCAATATTTTATTACTACACACATCCTGTATTAAAAGGGATAGTCTAGTCAAAATAAAACTTTAATGATTCAGATAGAACATGCAATTTTAAGCAACTTTCTAATTACTCCTATGATCAATTTTTCTTCGTTCTCTTTGGTATCTTTATTTGAATGTAAGCTTAGGAGCCGGACCATTTTTGGTTCAGCACCTGGGTAGCGCTTGCTGATTGGTGGCTACATTTAGTGCTACCCAGGTGCTGAACCAAAAATGGTCAGGCTCCTATGCTTACATTCCTGCTTTTTCAAATAAAAGATACCAAGAGAAAGAAGAAAAAATTGATAATAGGAGGTAAATTAGAAAAATTAAAATTGCCGCTCTATCTGAATCATTAAAGTTTCATTTTGGCTAGATCCTTTAAACAGCAAAATCAGACTGTTAATAAATAAATTCATATTTTCATCTGAAGATTTTACGGTTACTAACAAATGTGTAACTATAATATCCATCTAAAATGTCTTGCCAATACAAAATAATATTTGTTATTTTGCTTAGAATGAGCTCTGTGTCTTGCCCCCATTTTTATCCTTAGTCTTCCTGCTGCTCATTACCTTTTCCTTACTCCTTGTCTTTGTTTTCTCTTTGCCTTCCGTATGCAGATAAGTAACTGCAGAACAGTTCCTTTTGTAAAGATAACTGTGAGTAGTTAGCTCACTTTTCCCAAAGAAAGATGCTACTTTAATGCCAGAATAAAACTATTGCATTTTATACAGTTTGTGGATAACTTTAACTAGAGAAAAAAAATCAAATCAATAAGTTAAAGAAATTAAAAAATGCAACAAGAAAATGCCGGAGTGTTGCATATAACTATGGCCTCAATCACAATAGATTGGACACATTTTTTCTGCAGGGTTTTTAGGACAATAATAGGCACTTTTCAGGCAAAGGGATCACAGTTGTGGGTTTTCAAGTATTAAATCCCATTATAGAAGATTATATAAGCTGCTTTCTCATAGAAAATAATTTCTTGCAGTGTTGTTCCTTGTTTCAGACAAAAATCTCAACAAATCAGAAACTTTTTTTTTCAATCAATGATTGTCAAATTTAAAAAAAAAATACTGTTAAAATATTAAATATAATCATTAAGCAAACGCTCAGTATGCCCATCATGCCCAAATGTGAAATGACCATTATATTTTTCATGTATAAAATAATAGGTGGCGCAAATGAATTGCTGTTCCTTAATATGTCCAATTATATATATATATATATATATATATATATACAGATCCAAAGGTACCAGCACTCACTATTCAAAGTTTCACAATGCGGGGGTGCACACAGAAATATCCATATGTATGAAGTTTAAAGAATAGAGGCACTCGCCGTAAACAAAAAAAGCGGTTTTAATCAAACATTAGAGTGAACTTTTTTGGGCTGTGATGCCCGTTCCTCAGACTCCTGAAAAATAAAACATATATATATATATATATATTATATTATATATATATGTAATCCAAATGTAAATAGAGTTGTTCATCATATCATAAAATATATTTTGATATCTATTTAGGATAGGATGTTGCTTAAAACCATAAAACACAAGATGTATGTATATGTTTGATATCAAATCAATATTTATTACTACACACTTGGGTAAATACCCATTGACTTTTTATGTCAATGTATATTAAAACAGATAAAAATATGTGACATACTGAAACAATATAAAACAGACACCGGTGTCTTACCTAAGCATATCTAATATAATGAAGATACTAATAATCACACTGATATACAATGTATCAATTCCATAAGTAATCCAGCTTGGTAAGTAAAGTAACCGCAAATTGTAATCCAATCTTATGGACTGATGGATATGTCTGAAAACCAGTCTTATTGCAATGTTATCAAGTGGGCTTAAGGTATATATGTTTTGAGCTGATTATCGCTATATTAGCGTGTCAATAAGTTCAAATAGTTTCCAAGTGGTTAAACCACGTGTGACCTTACGGAATATTCAGCCTAATGGCCTATTGGTACCTTAAGCGGATAGGAGGTAATACCGCTCTCCTCGCTGTTGGTTCAAAACCGTTCAACAGTGCACTGTTGTCAAGATGTCCTCTTGTCCTGTGGGTGAACTGGATGATTCTCTGGGTTAACTTGTCGGTACCGCTGGAATTATAACTGTCAAGTTAGCAGATGTTTTCTTCATCTTTCTAAGTCACAGGGCTTGATTTTTGTTCTCCTCCTGTGTCAGAGATAGATCCTCCACACGTCCCGAGTGAGCGTATGTTTGCAAAGGACGAAACATACGCTCACTCTGGACGTGTGGAGGCGAGGTGGCGGCTCTAGACTTTGCGAGGCTTAGGCGAAACTTGAACATGAGGCCCCTTACTGACACCCCTAGTAAAAAATACATTTTAAAAAAATGCAATAATAAGTATTAACTGTATAAGTTGGATATTTTAATGTCCGAACAGAAAAAAAACATAATTTATGCTTACCTGATAAATTTATTTCTCTTGTAGTGTATCCAGTCCACGGATCATCCATTACTTATGGAATATATTCTCCTTCCCAACAGGAAGCTGCAAGAGTCCACCCACAGCAAAGCTGCTATATAGCTCCTCCCCTAACTGCCATATTCAGTACATTCGACCGAAAACATGCAGAGAAAGGAAAAACCATAGGGTGCAGTGGTGACTGTAGTTCAAATGAAAAAATTACCTGCCTTTAAAGTGACAGGGCGGGCCGTGGACTGGATACACTACAAGAGAAATAAATTATCAGGTAAGCATAAATTATGTTTTCTCTTGTTAAGGTGTATTCAGTCCACGGATCATCCATTACTTATGGAATACCAATACCAAAGCTAAAGTACACGGATTGAGGGGAGGGACAAGGCAGGTACTTAAACGGAAGTTACCACTCGCCTGTAAAAAACCCTTTCTCCCAAAAATAGCCTCCGAAGAAGCAAGGTATCAAATTTGTTAAATTGAAAAGTATGAAGCGCAGACCAAGACTCCGTCTTGTAAATCTGTTCAACAGAAGCCAGCATTTAAAAAAAGGCCCAAGTGAAAAACCACAGCTCTAGTAGAATGAGCTGTAATCCCTTCAGGAGGCTGCTGTCCAGCAGTCTCATAAGCTAAATGAATTATGCTTTTTAACCAAAAAGACAGAGAGGCTGCTGAAGTCTTTTGACCTCATCCTCTGTCCAGAATAGACAACAAACAAGGTGAACGTTTGATGAAAACTGTAGTAGCTTGTAAGTAAAACTTTAAAGCACAAACCACGTCCAATATTGTGTAATAGACCGTTCCTTCTTTGAGGAAGGATTAGGATACAAGCATGGAACAACTATCTCTTGAGTGATGTACTTGTTAGATACCACCTTAGGAAAAAACCCACGGTTGGTATGCAGGACTACCTTATCCGTACGAAGGACCAGATAAGGAGAATCACATTGTAACACAGATAACTTGGAGACTCTACGAGTCAAGAGATTAGCTACCCAAAAGGAACTTTCCAAGATAAAGATTGATATCTATGGAACAAAAAAGGTTCAAAACGGAACTTCTTGAAGAACCTTAAGAATCAGGTTTAAGCTCCATGGCGGGAGCAACAGTTTTAAACACAGGCTTGGATCTAACCAAAGCCTGACCAAATGCCTGAACGTCTAGAATACCTGCCAGACGCTTGTGCAAAAAAATAGACAGAGTAAAAATCTGTCCCCTTTTAAGGAATTAGCTGACAACCCATTTCTCAAAACATCTTGGAGAAAAGATAATATCCTGGGAATCCAGACTTTACTCCATGAGTAACCCTTGGATTCAAACAATCAGATATTTACACAATATCTATGTTCAATTTTCCTAGAGACAGGCTTTCATGTCTGTATTAAGGTATCAATGACTGACTCGGAGAAGCCATGCTTTGATAACATCAAGCGTTCAGGTCTCCAGGCAGTCCATCTCAGATTGATTCTATTTAGATGGTTGAAAGGACCCTGAGGTAGAGGGGACCTGTCTCTGAAGCAGAGACCGTGATGGAAAGGATGACATGTCCACCAGATCTGCATACCAGGTCCTGCGTGGCTACGCAGGCACTGTCAAAAACACCAAAGCCCTCTCCTGCTTGGTCTTGACCTCCGGAGGAAATCCCACCTCCCCCGGAAGAAAAGTCTGACGACTTAGAAAAATCCACCTCCCAGTTCCTCAACACCTGGGATATGGATAGCTGATAGACAAGAGTGAGTCTCATGTCCAGTGAATTATTGTAGAGACTTCTAACATCGCTAGGGAACTTCTGTTCCCCCTTGATGGCTGATGTAAGCCACAGTCGTGTATATTGTCCGACTGAGTATGATGTACCTCAAGAGTTGCTAACTGAAGTCTGAAGAGCATGGAATATCACTCCCAGTTCCAGAATATTTATTAGAAGGAGGGTCTCCTCCTAAGTCCACTATCCCTGAGCCTTCCAGGGAGTTCCAGACTGCATCCCAACCTAAAAGGCTGCATCTATTGTAACAATTGTCCCATCTGACCTGCGGAAGGTCATACCCTTGGACAGATGGACCCCGACATAATCACCAGAGAAGAGAAATCTCTTGGTCTTCTTGGTCCAGGTTTAACAGGGGGACAAATCTGGTGTAATCCCCGTTCTCTCTGACTGAGCATGCATAGTTGCAGCGGTCTGAAATGTAGACGTGCAAACGGTACTATGTCCCCTTGCCGCTACCATTAAGCCGATTTCATTCATGTACTGAGCCACCGAAGGGGCGCGGATGGGATGAAAAAAACACGCAGAAATTTAGAAACTTTGACAACCTGGGACTCCGTCAGGTAAATTTTCATTTCTACCAGAATCTATCAGAGTCCCAAGGAGGGGAAACCCCTTGAGATTGGGGATAGAGAACTCTTTCCTTGTTCACTTTTCCCCCATGTGATCTCAGAAATGCCAGTTACTACGTCCGTATGAGACTGGGCTGGCAATTTGGATGTTTGACGCCGTATCAGGATGTCGTCTAAATAAGGGGCCACTTCTATGCCCCGCGGTCTAAGGACCGCCAAAGCGACCCCAAAACCTCCAATAAAGATTCTTGGGGCTGTAGTATCCCCAAAGGAAAGAGAGCTACAAACTGGTAATGCCTGTCTAGAAAGGCAAACCTGAAAAAACGATGGTGATCTTTATGCATCACAATGTGAGGATAAGCATCCTTCAAATCCATTGTAGTCCTCTATTGACTCTCCTGGATCATAGTTAAGATGGGGTACGAATAGTTTCCAGTCTTAAATGACGGAATTCTGAGGAATTTGTTTAAGATCTTTAGATCCAAAATAGGTCTGAAGGTTCCCTCTCCTTGGGAACCACAAACAGATTTGAGTAAAAACTCTGTCCCTGTTCCTCTCTTGGAACTGGATGGATCTCGTACACAATGTAAGAATGCCTCCTTCTTTATCTGGTTTGCAGATAATTGTGAAAGGCGAAATCTCCCCTTTTTTGGGGGGGGAATCTTTGAAATCCAGAAGATATCTCTGGGATATAAATTCCAATGCCTAGGGATCCTGGGCATCTCTTGCCCACGCCTGGGCAAAGAATGAAAGTCTGCCCCTATAGGATCCGTTACCGGATAGGGGTCCGTTCCTTCATGCTGCCTTAGAGGCAGCAGCAGGCTCCTTGGCCTGCTTATCTTTGTTCCAGGTCCGATTGTCTCCAGACCGCCTTGGACTGAGCAAAAATTCCCTCTTGTTTTGCCTTAGAGGAAGAGGATGCCACCACCTGCCCTGAAGTTTTTAAAAGGTACGAAATTTTTTTTTTTTTTTTTTTTGCCCTTGATTTAGACCTATCCTGAGGAAGGGCATGACCTTTTCCTCCAGTGATATAAGCAATAATCTCCTTCAAACCAGGCCCGAATAGGGTCTGCCCCTTGAAGGGAAGTTAAGTAGCTTATTTATTAAAGTCACGACAGCTGACCATGATATAAGCCATAGCGCTCTGCGCGCCAGTATAGTAAAAAAAACAGAATTTCTTAGCCGTTAGTCTAGTCAAATGAACAAGGCATCAGAAAACAAAGGAATTGGGCTAGCATAAGCTTGTCAAATATATTCATCCAATGGAGTCGCTTAACTGTAAAGCCTCATCAAGAGACTCAACCCAGAACGCTGCAGCAGCAGTGACAGAAGCAATGTATGCAAGGGGCTGCAGGATAAAACCCTGTTGAATAAACATTTTTTATCCATTGGATCTAAAAAGCACAACTGTCCTCGTCAGAGGTAGTGGTACGCTTAGCTAGAGTAGAAACTCTTCTCTCCACCTTAGGAACTGTCTGCCAGAAGTCCCGTGTGGTGGTAACTATTAGAAAACATTCTTCTAAAAAATAGGAGGGGAAGAGAACGGCACACCTGGTCTATCCCATTCCTTATTAAAAAATTTTTTAGTAAACCTCTTTAGGTATTGGAAAAACATCAGTACACACCGGCACTGCATATTATTTATCCAGTCTACACAATTTCTCTGGCCCTGCGATTGTACACATTCATTCAGAGCAGCCAAAGCCTCCCTGAGCAACAAGTGGAGGTTCTCAAGCATAAATTTTAAATGTAGAAATATCAGAATCAGGTTAAATCATCTTCCCTGAGTCAAAAAAAAAAAATCACCCACAGACTAAGCATATTGTGAGGGTAGTATCATACTTGGTTCTTAAAGCGTCTGTATGCTCTGTATCTACCCCCAGAGCTAACTGCTTTCCTTTAATTTCAGGTAGTCTGACTAATACTGCTGCCAGAATATTATTCACCACCTTTGCCATGTCTTGTAAAATAAACGCTATGGGCGCCCTTGATGTACTTGGCGCCATTTGAGCGTGAGTCCCTGAAGCGGGAGTCGAAGGGTCTGACACGTGGGGAGAGTTAGTCGGCATAACTTTCCCCTCGACAGAATCCCCTGGTAAAGAAACGCTATGGGTGCCCTTGATGTACTTGGCGCCATTTGAGCATGAGTCCCTAAAGCGGGAGTCAAAAGGTCTGACACGTGGGCGAGAGTTTAGTCGGCATAACTACCCCCACAACAGAATCCTCTGGTGATAATGTTTTTAAAGACAAAAAATGATCTTTATTGTTTTAACATGAAATCAGTACATCTGGTACACATTCTAAGATGGGGTTCCACCATGGCTTTAAAACATAATGAACACAGAGCTTCCTCTATGTCAGACATGTTAGAACAGACTAATAATGAGACTAGTAAGCTTGGAAAAACACTTTAAATCAAGTTAACAAGCAAATATATAAACGTTACTGTGCCTTTAAGAGAAACAAATTTTGCCAAAATTTGAAATAACAGTGAAAAAAGGCAGTTAAACTAACAAAATTTTTACAGTGTATGTAACAAGTTAGCAGAGCATTGCACCCACTTGCAAATGGATGATTAACCCCTTAATACAAAAAACAGATTAACAAAACGAAAAATATGTTTTAAACAGTCATAACAGCTCCTACTTTTGAAGCCCTTTTGAGCCCTTCAGAGATGTCCTATAGCATGGCAGGGGACTGCTGAGGGAAGCTGAATGTCACTGTTTGTAATTTTAACTGCACCAACTGTAACTTTTATACTATAACAGTGGAAAGCCTCAGGAAACTGTTTCTATGCAAAATTTAAGCCAGCCATGTGGAAAAACTTAGGCCCCAATAAGTTTTATCACCAAACATATGTTAAAAAACGATTAAACATGCCAGCAAACGTTTTAAAACACATTTTTACAAGAGTATGTATCTCTATTAATAAGCCTGATACCAGTCGCTATCGCTGCATTTAAGGCTTTACTTACATTACTTCGGTATCAGCAGTATTTTCTTAGTCAATTCCATTCCTAGAAAAATATTTTACTGCACATACCTTATCTGCAGGAAAACCTGCACGCCATTCCCCCTCTGAAGTACCTCACTCCTCAGAATGTGTGAGAACAGCAAATGGATCTTAGTTACGTCTGCTAAGATCATAGAAAAACGCAGGCAGATTCTTCTTCCAAATACTGCCTGAGATAAACAGCACACTCCGGTGCCATTTAAAAAATAACAAACTTTTGATTGAAGAATAAACTAAGTAGAAAGCACCACAGACTCTCACGACCTCCTATCTATGTTGAGGCTTGCAAGAGAATGACTGAATATGGCAGTTAGGGGAGGAGCTATATAGCAGCTTTGCTGTGGGTGGACTCTTGCAGCTTCCTGTTGGGAGAAGGAGAATATATTCCATAAGTAATTGGATGATCCGTGGACTGGATACACTTAACAAGAGAAACACTATTTTTAACAGGTGTGAAGAGGACAAAGTGACACTGGAAAGTGGGGATTACAGGAACATACAGTGGAAGAGCAGTCTCAACCTTAAAATTAAAAACTTTAAAATTAAAGTTGCCGCTCATATTGCAAATTGCAACTACCCGCCTAACCCTCTCTACAGAAGCCAGTTTGCAGGCTGTAAACATTTGTTGTGCCTGGATACACAGAACAGGACAGAGCTAATAACCCCCCTGCACATTACAGGATATATTGTGCTTAAATCTGTATTAAGCGTTGCGCTAGCAGTTAAAGGGCGGTCTGCAATTTTATCCTCCAACATTTAGCAGAGTGTTGACACAGGGGAAGTAATCCTGGGAATGTACCACAGTAAGCGTGTTGTGTGACACTCAGTATAATTTACATTCATTGTAAAGCAAAGCCTGTAACTCACTAGTCTGGGGCAGAGCTACACTCTCCCCCCACCCCCTTAATTTTTTAGGATCACTAAAAGGTGGTAATGATGAAAGCCCTCTCTCTGTGCAGAGTCCTTCAAGTTAAAATACAACCCAGGTTATTCAATACTGGACATATGACCTGGTACTAAGCTGCTAGTAGCCACCATTACTGGACATATGACCTGGTTCTAAGCTGCTAGTAGCCACTATTACTGGACATATGACCTGGTACTAAGCTGCTAGTAGCCACTATTACTGGACATATGACCTGGTACTAAGTTGCTAGTAGCCACTATTACTGGACATATGACTGGTTCTAAGCTGCTAGTAGCCACTATTACTGGACATATGACCTGGTACTAAGCTGCTAGTAGCCACCATTACTGGATATATGACCCTGGTACTAAGCTGCTAGTGTTGACACAGGGGAAACTACTGTGTCATATGGCCCAGTAATGATAGATACTAGCAGCTAAGTGATGGTCATATGTCAAGTAATGGTGGCTACTAGCAGCTTAGTACCAGGTCATATGTCCATTACTGAATAATTTGGGTTGTATTTTAACTTGAAGGACTCTGCACAGCAAAGGCTTTCTGTTAATGATTCCATCATACCACCTTAGAGTGATCCTAAAAATGAAGGGGGGGGGGGGGGAGTGTTAGCTCTGCTAGACTAGTAAAATTACATGATTTGCTTTACAATGAATGTAAATTATACCAGGGCCTGACTGGGACCAAAGATGGGCCCGGGTATTTTAAGGCAAAGCAGCCCACTAACCCCCCCACCGTGTTATATATATATATATATATATATATATATATATATATTATATATTATATATATATATATATATATATATATATATATATATTAATATATATATATGAATATGTATATATACAGTGAGTGCAGAATATTAGGCAATTGTATTTTTGAGGATTAATTTTATTATTGAAACAACAACCATGTTCTCAATGAACCCAAAAACTCATTAATATCAAAGCTGAATAGTTTTGGAAGTAGTTTTTAGTTTGTTTTAGTTATAGCTATTTTAGGGGGATATCTGTGTGTGCAGGTGACTATTTACTGTGCATAATTATTAGGCAACTTAACAAAAAACAAATATATACCCATTTCTATTATTTATTTTTACCAGTGAAACCAATAATAACATCTCAACATTCACAAATATACATTTCTGACATTCAAAAACAAAACAAAAACAAATCCAGTGACCAATATAGCCACCTTTCTTTGCAAGGACACTCAAAAGCCTGTCATCCATGGATTCTGTCAGTGTTTTGATCTGTTCACCATCAACATTGCGTGCAGCAGCAACCACAGCCTCCCAGACACTGTTCAGAGAGGTGTACTGTTTTCCCCTCCTTGTAAATCTCATATTTGATGATGGACCATAGGTTCTCAATGGGATTCAGATCAGGTGAACAAGGAGGCCCATGTCATTAGATTTTCTTCTTTTATACCCTTTCTTGCCAGCCACGCTGTGGAGTACTTGGACACGTGTGATGGAGCATTGTCCCTGCATGAAAATCATGTTTTTTCTTGAAGGATGCAGACTTCTTCCTGTACCACTGCTTGAAGAAGGTGTCTTCCAGAAACTGGCAGTAGGACTGGGAGTTGAGCTTGACTCCATCCCTCAACCCGAAAAGGCCCCACAAGCTCATCTTTGATGATACCAGCCCAAACCAGTACTCCACCTCCACCTTGCTGGCGTCTGAGTCGGACTGAGCTCTCTGCCCTTTACCAATCCAGCCACGGGCCCATCCATCTGGCCCATCAAGACTCACTCTCATTTCATCAGTCCATAAAATCTTAGAAAAATCAGTCTTGAGATATTTCTTGGCCCAGTCTTGACGTTTCAGCTTGTGTGTCTTGTTCAGTGGTGGTCGTCTTTCAGCCTTTCTTACCTTCGCCATGTCTCTGAGTATTGCACACCTTGTGCTTTTGGGCACTCCAGTGATGTTACAGCTCTGAAATATGGCCAAACTTGGTGGCAAGTGGCATCTTGGCAGCTGCAACGCTTGACTTTTCTCAGTTCATGGGCAGTCTATTTTGCGCCCTTGGTTTTTCCACACGCTTCTTGCGACCCTGTTGACTATTTTGAATGAAACGCTTGATTGTTTGATGATCACGCTTCAGAAGCTTTGCAATTTAAGAATGCTGCATCCCTCTGCAAGATATCTCACTATTTTTGACTTTTCTGAGCCTGTCAAGTCCCTTCTTTTTGACCCCATTTTGCCAAAGGAAAGGGAGTTGCCTAATAATTATGCCACACCTGATATAGGGTGTTGATGTCATTAGACCACACCCCTTCTCATTACAGAGATGCACATCACCTAATATGCTTAATTGGTAGTAGGCTTTCGAGCCTATACAGCTTGGAGTAAGACAAAATGCATAAAGAGGATGATGTGGTCAAAATACTCATTTGCCTAATAATTCTGCACTCCCTGGTATATATATATAATATATTATATATATATATATATATATATATATATATATATATATATATATATATATATATATATGTGTGTGTGTGGTGTGTATATGTGTATGTATGTGTATATATATATATATATATATTTATGTGTATATATATTTATGTGTATATATATATATATATTTGTGTTTATATGTCTAAATATATATTTGACACAAATAAAACAGATATACATAACACATATCCATACACAGATACATAATCACACAGGTACACATACACACATATACTCACACACATACATACATCCACACAATACACAGGTACACACACATGCAAAGTTACAAACACACACACATACAGTACACATACACAGGTATAAAAATAAAAGTAGACACATGTTATATGAATATAAAAGCAGGACAAATGTATTGGTTGTGCAACCTCACGGCTAGATTTAGAGTTCTGCGGCCAAAGGAGTGCATTAGCTACGCAATGCTTTTTTTCCCCCGCACCTTTTAAATACCGCTGGTATTTAGAGTTCACAGAATGGCTGCGTTAGGCTCCAAAAAGGGAGCGTAGATAGAGCATAATTTACCGCCACTGCAACTCTCAATACCAGCGGTGCTTATGGACGCGGCTAGCTTCAAAAACGTGCTCGTGCAAGATTCCCCCATAGGAAACAATGGGGCAATTTGAGCTGAAAAAAAATCTAACACCTGCAAATAAGCAGCGTTCACTCCTAACGCAGCCCCATTGTTTCCTATGGGGAAACACTTCCTAAGTCTGCACCTAACACCCTAACATGTACCCCCCGAGTCTAAACACCCCTAACCTTACACTTATTAACCCCTAATCTGCCGCCCCCGCTATCGCTGACCCCTGCATATTATTATTAACCCCTAATCTGCCACTCCGTACACCCGCCGCAACCTACATTATCCCTATGTACCCCCTAATCTGCTGCCCCTAACACCGCCGACCCCTATATTATATTATTAACCCCCCTAATCTGCCGCCCCCAACGTCGCCACTCACCTTACCCTACACTTATTAACCCCTAATCTGCCCGACCGGACCTCACGATACTATAATAAAGTTATTAGCCCCTAATCCGCCTCACTCCCGCCTCAATAACCTATAATAAATAGTATTAACCCCTAATCTGCCCTCCCTAACATCACCGACACCTAACTTCAAGTATTAACCCCTAATCTCCCGACCCGGACCTCGCCGCTACTCTATTAAATTTATTAACCCCTAAAGCTAAGTCTAACCCTAACACTAACACCCCCCTAAATTAAATATAATTTTTATCTAACAAAATAAATTAACTCTTATTAAATAAATTATTTCCTATTTAAAGCTAAATACTTACCTGTAAAATAAACCCTAATATAGCTACAATATAAATTATAATTATATTGTAGCTATTTTAGGATTAATATTTATTTTACAGGCAACTTTGTAATTATTTTAACCAGGTACAATAGCTATTAAATAGTTAATAACTATTTAATAGTTACCTAGTTAAAATAATTACAAAATTACCTGTAAAATAAATCCTAACCTAAGTTACAATTAAACCTAACACTACACCTAGCAATAAATTAATTACATAAAATATCTACAAATAAATACAATTAAATAAACTAACTAAAGTACAAAAAATAAAAAAAGAACTAAGTTACAAAAAATAAAAAAATAATTTACAAACATTAGAAAAATATTACAACAATTTTAAGCTAATTACACATACTCTAAGCCCCCTAATAAAATAACAAAGCCCCACAAAATAAAAAAATGCCCTACCCTATTCTAAAATAAAAATAGAAAAGCTTCTTTTACCTTACCAGCCCTTAAAAGGGCCTTTTGCGGGGCATGCCCAAAGAAAACAGCTCTTTTGCCTGTAAAAAAAAACATGCAATTACCCCCCCACAACATTACAACCCACCACCCACATACCCCCTAATCTAACCCCAAACCCCCCTTAAATAAACCTAACACTAGCCCCCTGAAGATCTCCCTACCTTGTCTTCACCACGCCGGGTATCACCGATCGGTCCAGAGGAGGCTCCGAAGTCTTCATCCAAGCCCAAGCGGGGGCTGAAGAGATCCATCATCGGGCTGAAGAGGTCCATCATCGGGCTGAAGTCTTCTATCAAGCGGCATCTTCAATCTTCTTTCTTCCAGATCCATCTTCATCCCGCCGACGCGGAACATCCATCCTGGCCGACAAACTCCCGACGAATGACGGTTCATTTAAGGGACGTCATCCAAGATGGCGTCCCTCGGAATTCCGATTGGCTGATAGGATTCTATCAGCCAATCGGAAATAAGGTAGGAAAATTCTGATTGGCGGATGGAATCAGCCAATCAGATTGAGCTCACATTTCTATTGGCTGATCGGAACAGAATCAATCAGAATGTTTCCTACCTTAATTCCGATTGGAGTCGTCGGCCAGGATGTTCCGCGTCGGCGGGATGAAGATGGATCTGGAAGAAAGAAGATTGAAGATGCCGCTTGATAGAAGACTTCAGCCCGATGATGGACCTCTTCAGCCCGATGATGGATCTCTTCAGCCCGCGCTTGGATCAAGACTTCAGCCCCGATGATGGACCCTCTTCAGCCCGATGATGGATCTCTTCAGCCCGCGCTTGGATCAAGACTTCAGCCCGATGATGGACCTCTTCAGCCCGATTGATGGATCTCTTCAGCCCGCGCTTGGATCAAGACTTCAGCCCGATGATGGATGTCTTCAGCCCCCGCTTGGGCTTGGATGAAGACTTCGGAGCCTCCTCTGGACCGATCGGTGATACCCGGCGTGGTGAAGACAAGGTAGGGAGATCTTCAGGGGCTTAGTGTTAGGTTTATTTAAGGGGGGTTTGGGTTAGATTAGGGTATGTGGGTGGTGGGTTGTAATGTTGTGGGGGGGTATTGCATGTTTTTTTTACAGGCAAAAGAGCTGTTTTCTTTAGGGCATGCCCGCAAAAGGCCCCTTTTAAGGGGATGGTAAGGTAAAAGAGCTTTTCTATTTTTATTTTAGAATAGGGGTAGGGCATTTTTTTATTTTGGGGGCTTTGTTATTTTATTAGGGGGCTTAGAGTATGTGTAATTAGCTTAAAATTGTAATATTTTTCTAATGTTTGTAAATTATTTTTTTATTTTTTGTAACTTAGTTCTTTTTTTATTTTTTGTATTTTAGTTAGTTTATTTAATTGTATTTATTTTGTAGGTATTTTATTGTAATTAATTTATTGCTAGTGTAGTGTTAGGGTTTAATTGTAATTTAGGTTAGGATTTTTTTTTACAGGTAATTTTGTAATTATTTTAAACTAGGTAACTATTAAATAGTTATTAACTATTTAATAGCTATTGTACCTGGTTAAAATAATTACCAAAGTTGCCTGTAAAATAAATATTAATCCTAAAATAGCTACAATATAATTATAATTTATATTGTAGCTATATTAGGGTTTATTTTACAGGTAAGTATTTAGCTTTATATAGGAATAATTTATTTAATAAGAGTTAATTTATTTCGTTAGATAAAATTTTTATTTAACTTAGGGGGGTGTTAGTGCTAGGGTTAGACTTAGCTTTAGGGGTTAATAAATTTAATAGAGTCCGGTCGGGAGATTAGGGGTTAATACTTGAAGTTAGGTGTCGGTGATGTTAGGGAGGGCAGATTAGGGGTTAATACTATTTATTATAGGGTTATTGAGGCGGGAGTGAGGCGGATTAGGGGTTAATAACTTTATTATAGTATCGGTGAGGGTCCGGTCGGCAGATTAGGGGTTAATAAGTGTAGGTAAGGTAGTGGCGACATTGGGGGCGGCAGATTAGGGGTTAATAAATATAATATAGGGGTCGGCGGGTGTTAGGGGCAGCAGATTAGGGGTACATAAGTATAATGTAGGTGGCGGCGGTGTGCGGTCGGCAGATTAGGGGTTAAAAAAATTTTAATAGAGTGGCGCGATGTGGGGGGACCTCGGTTTAGGGGTACATAGGTAGTTTATGGGTGTTAGTTGTACTGTAGAGCACAGTAGTTAAGAGCTTTATGAACCGGCGTTAGCCCAGAAAGCTCTTAACTCCTGGCTTTTTTCTGCGGCTGGAGGTTTGGTCGTTAGAGTTCTAACGCTCACTTCAGCCAAGACTCTAAATAACGGCGTTAGAAAGATCCCATTGAAAAGATAGGATACGCAAATGGCGTAGGGGGATCTGCGGTATGGAAAAAGTCGCGGCTGGGAAAGTGAGCATTAGACCCTTACCTACACAACTCTAAATACCAGCGGTAGCCCAAAACCAGCGTTAGAGCCTCTAACGCTGGTTTTGACGGCTAACGCAGAGACTCTAAATCTAGGCGAAAATAAAATAAAACAAAACAATATAAACTCAAGCAGAACTAGAAAATGTGCATTATCAGCTGGTCAAGAGTTACAGTTAAGTCCCCCAAATGTTAGTTGAATCCCAATAGATTATACTAGGCACAAATCCTGTCAGCCAGAGTATAGGGTTCAAAATACAGAGGGACCGTGAAGGTGTTTGTATAATTAATAGATGCACAGCTTGCAGTGTAATTAATCAATCTTACCTTCTTCAAATTCTCCTGTCTTTTTGGTAGACCCGATCCTGGAGCCGGTGGTGGTATTTTATACCTGGGCACCTGCTCTGGGCGTCCGCGGCTTATTTTTCAAAGTTGGTCTTCCTGACTCTACAGTGTCATAATAGGACCAAAAATAGTGTGGTTTCCAATGTGGTATCCAAGCTTGAATTTATACCTAGTATAGCATCTTTTCCGGATTCAACTAACATTTGGGGACGCTCTACCAGCTGATTATGCGCATTTCTCATTCTGCTTGATTTTATATGGCTTTGTTTTATTTAGGTTGGCCAACAGTGGTGGCAGGCAGGGCGGCCCACTAAGTGCCAGACCGGCCACCAGACCCAGAATTAGCTGGGGACTGGCTGCGGGCCCCTCCTAAGTGATACAACAACGGCCCTGTAGTCTGGCTCACTGACTGTGTCTTGCAACCTTGGTTTATTCCGATCTCCAGACCCTACCTTGTCTTCTAGACCTGGCTGCAGACTCCTCCTGAGGGGCGCCTCTCTCCTCGTCACTGGACCGGTCCAGTCCACTCGCTACAGCAATTTGAAAATTCGAATTGAGCGCGCTCAGCGCTGCATCAAGTTGTGATGTGGGCTCGGCCGTCCAGCCCCTGCCCCCAAACTAACAAACATACATGGTGGCAGCGTGGTTGACGTGACGATGGGTCAAGGCAGGGGTGGGGGACGGATACCAACTGTAGAGACTGTCTATAACTAATTAACTAGTCGGCAGGCCCGCGAGGCCCCCCGAGTGAGCGCCGAGGCCTTAGGCAGCCGCCTAATTGGCCTAATTAGAGAGCCGCCACTGTGTGGAGGATCTATCTCTGACAAAGGAGGAGAACAAAGATCGAGCCCTGTGACTTAGAAAGGACGAAGAAACCATCTTCTAACCCTGACAGTTATAATTCCAGCGGTCCAACAAGGTAACTGGAGAATCATCCAGTTCACACCACAGGACAAGAGGACATCTTGACAACAGTGCACTGGTGAACGGTTTTGAACCAACAGCGAGAGAGCGGTATTACCTCCCACCGCTTAAGGTACCAATAGGCCACTTAGGCTGAATATTTACGTAGGTCACACATGTTTTCTAATATTAATATTTAATTAGTGTTTACGATGCGGGGAGTGCAGCGGTTTTAGGGGTTAATATGCTTTATTATAGTGGCGGCGATGTCCGGAACGGCAGATTAGGGGTTAATAATTTTATTGTAGTGTTTGCGATGCAGGAGGGCCTCGGTTTAGGGGTTAATAGGTAGTTTATGGGTGTTAGTGTACTTTGTAACACTTTAGTTAAGAGTTTTATGGTACAGCTCTGTAACGTAAAACCCATAACTACTGACTTTCAGGTGGTGGTACAGATCTTGTAGTTATGGGCTGTACTGCTCACTTTTTGGCTGGACAGACAAACTCGTAATACCGGCGCAATGGAAGTCCCATTGAAAAAAGGGACTTTTTGAAAGGTGCGGTAGTTACGTTGCGTTACGGCCAAAAAGGTTTGCGGTACAGCTATACCTACAACACCTGTAATACCAGCGGTAGTGAAAAAGAGCCATAACGCTGCTTTTTCACTCATAACGCACAACTTGTAATCTAACCGAAAGTTATTAAACCCTAATCCACCATCCCCCCACAATGCAATATACCTATTAAAACTATTAACCCCTAATCCACCATCCCCCACAACGCAATATACCTAATTAAACTATTAACCCCTAATCCACCATCACCTACAATGCAATATACCTAATTCAACTATTAACCCCTAAACTGCAATCCCCACACAATTAATATAATCACTAAACCCTCTAACATAACACCCCCTAAATTAACCACAATTACATTAAAAAAGACTATCTTACTAAAATATAAATTATAAATTACCAAAATAAAAAAATCCTAATTTAAAAATTAAAATAAAAATACTAACATTACATAAAAAAAAAACTAAGATTTAAATTAAAATTAAAAAAGTTCTAATATTACAAAAATAAAAATCTAAAATTACAGAAAAAAAATAAACAAAATTATCCAAATAAAAAAATTAAACCTAACCTAATACCCCTATAAAAACAAAAAGCCACCCCAAAATAAAAACACCCCCTAATCTAACACTAAACTACCAATAGCCCTTAAAAGGGCCCTTTTGTAGGGCATTGCTCTGAAGCAATCAGCTCTTTTACCTAAATAAAGTACAAATTAACCCCTAACAGTAAAACCCCCACCCACCCAATCCCCAAATACAAAAAAACCCTAACTCTAAAAAAAATCTAATCTACCCATTGTCCCTAAAGGGCATTTGTATAGGCATTGCCCTTAAAAGGGCAATCAGCTCTTTTGCTGCCCATAAAAAATAAAAAAGCCCAAATCTAAAAAAAAAACCCACCCAAAAAAATAAAAAATAAACACTAACTCCAGAAAATGTACTCACCGTTCCTGAAGTTCGGACATTCATCGTCTTCCTGGCGGAGCAAAGTCTTCATCCAGGCGGCGAATATCTTCTTCCAGGGGCGGCACCATCTTCTATTTTTTCCCGGAGGTGCAGAGCGGTCTTTGCCGATGCACGGATCCGGAGCGCTGGTCCTCTTCAGAGGCGGCGGTCTTCAGCATCGTGGAGCCTTCTCTTCATGTGATCATCCGCCGCACACTGAAGATTGAATGCAAGGCCCTTTTTATATTAAGGTACCTTGCATTCCTATTGGCTGAAATTTTCAAATCAGCCAATAAGATGAGAGCTACTGAAAATCGTTTTGGCTGTTCAAATCAGCCAATAGGCTTTCAGTAGCTCTCATCCTATTGGCTGATTTGAAAATTTCAGCCAATAGGAATGCAAGGTACCCCAATGCCATATAGTGCTCAAGACGTGCACGCTACATATCTAGGTATCTATTTAACAAAGAATACCATGAAAACAAAGCAAATTTGACTATAGAAGTCACTGAAAACTTTTTTAAAATTGTATATTTTTGTTCTGAATAAAGAAAGAAAATCTGGGGTTTCATATCCCTTTAAAGGGGAATTATAGGCCAAATTTAAATGCACATTATTACATTTCAGCATTGTTTAGAAACCATTTTTGCAATCCACCTGCCTTAGAGAAAAAAATACTTCTTCTAAAACCTATTACTGATTAGTGGCAGCTTATGCAGCGCAGAGGTTACACACATCATATACTGTACTGGTACTAGATCTAACACAAAAGAACATTATTTCACAACTGATCCATAAAGATACATTTCTCATTGGCTGATAAGGGACAACCCCCAATCCTCTTTTGCTGAACAGAGACAAAAACCTTCACAAAGATGAAAACAAGCTGTTTTACTCATGATAATAAACACCTGTATTTGGGGGAAATAAGTCACTGTTTGAGTGCTTAGTAAACAAGATTCTTTCTCTTGCAGTCTGTTTCATTCTGAATATTATTGTTATTTAATGTAAATCCTTTCATTACTTTTTTTAAGTAAAAGCAAACAGGGTTATTAGAACAAATATATCACTAAGCCAGAGAGTTGGTAGCAGATACTTAACAAGTGTTATGTTGCTGAGGCTGTATACCAGCTCTATAGGTTCAATACCTGTTTAAATCTGTCGATATGTAGCCTGAGAAAGTTAAATTGCTAAAAACTTTATCATCAGATATAATTCTTCTTTTTATTTTACATAAGTATTGCAGCCCCTATTTTACAACTCAACAACAGCTCTATTAAATGGACAGACAAATCAAAATTAAACTTTCATGATTCATGCAAGTCTGTCAAAAGAACTGAAATAAGGGGGCAGTCTGCAGAAGCTTAGATACAAGGTAATCAGAGAGGTAAAAAGTGTATTATTATGGGCTGTGTTGTTTATGCAAAACTGGGGAATGTGGTAATAAAGGGATTATCTATCTTTTTAAACAATGAAAATTCTGGTGTTGACTGTCCCTTTAAGATATCCTCAAAATCAGGCCCTCTTAGGACAGGTTTGAAAAACAGTGAAATAAGGCATGCAATTTAAACAACTTTCCAATTTACTTTTATCATCAAATTTGCTTTGTTCTCTTTGTATTCTTTTTTGAAAGATAAACCTAGGTAGGTCTCTTTTCTCAGTGAATTTTTTAAAGTCTTTCACACTTAGACAGTGCTATTTCATGTGTGTCATGTAATTAATGAGTCAGCAGTGATTGGCTAAAATGTGAGTTTGTCAAAATAACTGATAAGGGGGCAGTGTGCAGAGGCTAGGTGGCAGCACTATTTCCTTCCATGTAATGAAAGACATGTGCACACTACCAGGGCCGCCACTAGAAATTTTGGGGCCCCTGACTTAACCATTGATCAGGGCCCCCCTTTGACATGTGCAATTTTTGACCAAGTGACTAAAACGTATATGCACTTACTTTATTCATTTATCATTTATTAAGTGTAGTCAAACTTGGAAATTTTATAAAGGTAGTAACACACAAACACAAAAACACAGAAACACACAGACACACTCATACACTGAAACACACACTCACACATAAGGATTCACATATAGACACTCTAGCACACACGCAAAGAAACACACAAACACACTCAAGCACAGACACCCAAACAGACACTCAGCATGTGTTTACATTGACCTGACAAGTAATGAGGTAGACTACAGTTTTGTCAAAAAAGGAGGTTTACAAAACAAAATATGGAGTTCTGATTATCTTTTTGTCAAGGAAGATGCCAACTAAATGATGACAAAAGCATGCAGTGGCTGAAAGGAAGGGCCTTCAACTGCCTAAACAATAATTTAAAGGTTAAATGGTGGATTGGTGACTTCTGGAAAGGTCTCATTAGTCTCAAAGTCTGTAGAAAGATGTGAATAATCAGTAGTAAGGTCAAAATGTCCTTAAAAGGAACAGACAATGGACACACACACACACAAACTCAAACTTGCACATACACCCAAGGAAACACAGACAGAGACAGCCTCAGAAAACACACAAATACATACACACACAGAGAGACACCCACAGAAAACACACAAAGACATACACACACAGAGAGACAACAACATAAAACGCACAAAGACATACACACACAGAGAGACAACAACATAAAACGCACAAAGACATACATACACACACACCTTCACTGAGACATCCACAGAAAAGACACAAAGACATACACACACTCTCACAGAGACACCCACTGAAAATGCACAGACATACACACACCCTCACAGAGACATCCACAGAAAACACAGACATACATACATACACACACCCTCACAGAGACATCAACAGAAAACACACAAAGACATACACACCACCCTCACAGAGGCATCCAGAGAAAATTCACAAAGACATACATATATACACACCTTCACAGAGACACCCATAGAAAAAGCACAAAGACATACGCACATACCCTCACAGAGAGACCCACAGAAAAAACCCGAAATTTATGCTTACCTGATAAATTTATTTATTTCTTGACACGGTGAGCCTACGGATCATCTAATTACTATTGAGATTATCACTCCTGCCCAGCAGGAGGTGGCAAATAACACCACAGCAAAGCTGTTAAATATCACCTCCCTTCCCTCCAACCCCAGTCATTCGAGAGACGCAAAGGAGAGAAAGGAAGCAACAAGGTGCCTGAGGTTTATATCATAACCAAAATTCCTGTCTTCAAAATCAGGGCGGGCCATGGACTCACCGTGTCAAGAAATAAATAAATTTATCAGGTAAGCATAAATTTTGTTTTCTTTCTAATGACACGGATCATCTAATTACTATTGGGAATCAATACCCAAGCTAGAGGACACAGATGATAAGGGAGGGACAAGACAGAGAACCTAAACAGAAGGCACCACTGCTTAAAAAAACTTTCTCCCAAAAGAAGCCTCAGCCGAGGCAAAAGTATCAAATTTCTTCTGTTCCACAGAAGCCTAATTTTTGAATGCCCAGGAAGAGGAAACAGCCCTCGTAGAATAAACTGTGATTTTCTCATGAGGCTGCCGTCCAGCAGTTTCATAGGCCAAGCAAATTATACTCCTCAGCCACAAAGAAAGAGAAGTAGCCATAGCTTTCTGTCTCTTTCTTTTCCCCAAGAAAACTACAAACAGAGCAAAATACTGATGAAAATCCTTAGTCGCCTGTAAATAGAACTTCAAAGCACGCACCATGTCTAGGTTGTGTAGAAGACGTTCCTTATGAGAAGAAGGGTTAGGACATAAAGAAGGAACAGTGATCTCCTGATTAATGTTCTGATCTGAAACTACTTTAGGAAAAAAAACTAACTTAGTACGTAAAACTACCTTATCCGAATGAAAAATAAGGTAAGGAGACTCATACTGTAATGCCGAGAGCTCTGAAACTCTACGAGCAGAAGAAATAGCAACAAGAAACACAACCTTCCAAGATAACAACTTAATATCTAAATATTGCATAGGCTCAAATTCTACTCCAAGAGTAGCCTCTGGATTCACACCAATACAGATATTTACGCAATATCTTATAGTAAATCTTCCTGGTAACAGGCTTACGAGCCTGAATCATGGCCTCAATGACCGACTCTGAAAAACTGCGCTTAGATAAAATTTAGCGTTCAATCTCCAAGCAGTCAGCTTCAGAAAAACTAGATTTGGGTGAAGGAAGGGTCCTTGAAGTAGAAGGTCTTTCCTCAAAGGAAGTTTCCAAGGGGGGAAAGATGACATCTCCACTAATTCTGCATACCAAATTCTGCGAGGCCACGCCGGAGCAATGAGAATCACCAATGCCCTCTCTTGTTTGATTAGAGCAATGACCCGAGGAAGAAGAGCGAACAGAAGAAATAGGTATGCTAGAATGATATTCCAAGGAACCGCCAGAGCATCCATCAGTACCGTCTGAGGATCCCAGGACCTCGACCCGTACCTCGGGAGCTTGGCATTCTGACGAGATGCCATGAGATCGAGATCCGGCTGTCCCCGTTTGAGGATCAAGCTGGAAAACACTTCTGGGGTGAAGTTCCCATACTCCCGGGTGAAAGGTCTGTCTGCTCAGAAAATCCGCTCCCCAATTGTCCACTCCTGGATTGCAGATAAACAGCAGTTGTGGGTCTCCGTCCACTGAATAATCTTGGACACCTCTGACATGGCCAAGGAGCTCCAAGTTCCTCCCTGATGATTGATGTAAGCCACTGAGGTTATGTTGTCTGATTGAAATCTGATAAACCGGGCTGAAGCTAACTGAGGCCAGGCCAGAAGAGCATTGAAGATTGCTCTCAGCTCTAGAATGTTTATGGGAAGAACAGACTCCTTCCGAGTCCATGTTCCCTGAGCCCTTAGAAGGCCCCAGACTGCTCCCCAACCTAGTAGGCTGGCGTCCGTTGTCACAATCACCCAAGAGGGTCTGCGAAAACAGGTTCCCTGGGAGAGATTATCCTGAGACAACCACCAAGGAAGATAATCTCTTGTCATCTGGTCCAGATGAATTCGCTGAGTTCCACTGCCTGAGCATGCATAACGGCAGACGTCTGAGTTGGAAACAAGCAAACAGGAAGATGTTCATAGCGGCTACCATCAGACCAATTACCTCCATACATTGAGCCACTGATGGCTGACCTCTGTCAGAAATATCTTCATCAATATGGAATCTATTATGGTTCCCAAGAATACTACCCTTGTAGTTGAAACTAAGGAACTCTTTTCCAAATTCACTTTCCATCCGTGAGAGTGCAGGAAGGATAACAGCATCTCTGTGTGGGAATTTTCTTGTTGAAAGGATGGGGCCTGAACCAGAATATCATCCAGATAAGGCGCCACTGCGATGCCCCGCAATCGAAGCACTGCCAACAGGGATCCCAGAACCTTTGAAAAAATTCTGGGAGCTGTAACAAGGCCAAATAGAAGAGTCACAAACTGGAAGTGTTTGTGTAGAAAGGCAAACCTCAGAAACTTGTGATGATCTCTGTGGATGGGAATATGTAGGTACGCGTCCTTTAAATCTACTGTTGTCATAAATTGACCCTCTTGAACTAAGGGAAGAATGGAGCGAATAGTTTCCATCTTGAAGGACGGTACTCTGAGGAATTTGTTTAGACTTTTGAGATCTAAAATTGGTCTGAAGGTTCCCTCCTTTTTGGGAACCACAAACAGATTGGAGTAAAAACCCAGACCCTGTTCCTAAATTGGAACAGGAACTATCACTCCCATGTTGGAGAGGTCCCGAACACAGTGTAAGAATGCCTCTCTTTTTATCTGGTCTACAGATAATCTTGAGAGCAGAAACCTTCCCCTGGGAGGAAAGGACTTGAATTCTAGTTTGTATCCCTGGGACACTATGTCTACTGCCCAGGGATCCTGAACATCCCGAACCCAAGCCTGAGTGAAGAATGAAAGTCTGCCCCCCACAAGATCCGGTCCCGGATCGGGGGCAGACCCTTCATGCTGACTTAGATTCACTAGCAGGCTTTTTAGATTGCTTTCCCTTGTTCCAAGACTGGTTAGGCCTCCAGGAAGGCTTGGACTGTTCCTGCTTGGTAGAGGGAGAGGAAGGCTTACCCTTGAAATTTCGAAAGGAACGAAAATTACTCTGACGTCCCTTCTGCTTATTAATTTTATCCTTATGGAGGAAATGCCCCTTTCCTCCCGTAATGTCGGAAATAATCTCAGCCAAACCCGGCCCAAACAAGGTCTTACCCTTGTAAGGAATAGCCTTAGACTTAGACGACACATCTGCAGACCAGGAATTCAACCATAAGGCTCTGTGGGCCAGTATGGCAAAACCAGAAATTTTTGCTCCCAATTTGATAACCTGAAGGGAAGCATCCATAAAAAAAGAATTGGCCAATTTAAGAGCCTTGATCCTATCCTGGATCTCTTCAAGGGGAGTGTCTGTTTGAATAGAATCAGACAACACATCAAACCAGTATGCCGCCGCACTAGTGACGGTAGCAATATACACCGCAGTTTGCCATTGTAAACCCTGGTGAACATACATCATTTTAAGTAACCCCTCCAACTTATTATCCATAGGATCCTTGAAAGAACAGCTATCCTATATGGGAATAGTAGTTCTCTTAGCTAAAGTGGGGATTGCCCCTTAGACCTTGGGGACCGTCTGCCAAGACTCCTTGATAGAGTCAGCAATAGGAAACATCTTCTTAAAAATAGGGGATGGAAAAAAAGGTCATACCCGGTCTCTCCCATTCCTTAGCAATATTCTCTGTAGCCCGATCTGGTACAGGAAAACACTACACCATGGAAGGAACATCAAAATACTTGTTAAGTTTACTAGTCTTCTTAGGGTTGACAACGACAGTAGTGTCAGAGTCGTCCAAGGTAGCCAAAACCTCCTTGAGTAGTAAATGGAGGTGTTCCAGCTTAAATCTGAAGGATACAACTTCAGCATCAGAGTAAGGAACTACATTGTCTGAGTATGAGATTTCACCCTCAGATGCTACCAAAGTATCCTCCTCCTCAGACTTTTGGGAGGGAACATTCAGAATAGCCACGACCATGTCAGAAACCGTACTCACTGATTCTTTACATTTCCTCTTGCGCTTTCCCTGCAGCATGGGAAAAGCAGACAACGCATCCGAAACTGCATTAGACATGAGGGAAGCAATGTCTTGCAAGGACACTCCAGACGGAACTTGAGAGGAAGTGCAGCGCACTGTATTAGTGGACAATAATATTTGGGACACCTGAGGAGAAAACTGCGACATATCTTGAACATTGTCAGAAGACTCCTGGACAACATCCATCTTAGACAATGTTGGCTCAAAAAGTCTATCCCTGAAATTTAATGTTCTCTCAACACATGAGGAACAGAAAGGGATTGGTGGTTCAATGTTCGCATTAAAACATAAAGGACATTTGTAATCTAACAAAGCGTCTTGATCCATCTTTACAGAATTAAAAATAAAAATACAAAATTTTTAATAAAACTTTACACAGAAAAAAATGTTACTGCCCCTTTAAAAAGAAAAAGAAAAGAAAAAACTGCTTTATTTTAACAGCAACGAAATAGATTATTTTAAACAATAAAAACACTCAGACAGCCTCTGCACCTCAGCATTAGCTCTTGCTGAGGCGCTTCCTACCTGCCTAACAGTACTCGATACTCTGAGGGCACAAGATGGAGATGATTTCAGGTTCAAACCGGAGCGAAGTAAATAAGGTATTTTGGTAAGTGTAGGACACAAACAGTAAGCGCAACAGAAACTCTCCACTCCGGTATGCAGGAAGTGGAGAGGAGAGTGCGAAAGAGAAATTTCAAGTGCGCCATTAAACAAACCTCCCAGTCGATATTTGTAACTGAAGTAAAACCGCCGTGAGCAAAGTAAAAACACACACCACCAATAAGAGCCTGTCTCCTCGTCCCCAGTGCCTGCACCGCTGCCTAAAATAAGCCCATTGACTGTTAATGGCTATAATCAAAGTCCCAAATAATAAAGGAAAAGTGCCATCCTTTTTTCCTGATTGCAGCCCAGAAAAAAATAAAATAGCACTTACCTCAATAAAGTCTGCCTGGCAGCAAGGCAGCTCACTAGGTTTGAGAGGTCCTCTCCCTCACATGGACCTGTGGAAAAATAATAAGACTGGAGATCCTATATAGTCTTACAGCATAAGGGCAGCATTTTTATTTAACTTTATGGGAGGCGGAGTGAGAATTATGTCCCACAAGTTCCCATTGCTTAAATGCCACCATTGCTCTATTGATGAGACTGAAATGGACTACGGCTACACCCCAGTCAAAAAACAGCACAAACATGTACTGTAAAAAAATAATAAAATCTTGATTGAAGAATCTTTTCAGACACCTAACTTTACCACTTCCTTACTCTAACATAGGCAAAGAGAATGACTGGGGTTGGAGGGAAGGTAGGTGATATTTAACAGCTTTGCTGTGGTGCTCTTTGCTGCCTCCTGGTGGGCAGGAGTGATATTCCTAATAGTAATTAGATGATCCGTGGACTCACCGTGTCATTAGAAAGAAAAATATATACACACTCATAGAGACACAAACAAAAGCAGAAAGACATAAACACAGACACCCATAGAAACACTCACAGGAGGTAAAATTTCTGCACATTGCATCCCCTAAATCAATGCATGATAAAAAAAAATGCAGAAATTAAAAGATCACTTTTTAAAGAATCATATTTGTAAATGTGCAAACAAAAATTGTACATTAAGGATCTGGGTAGATGGCTAGATGAAGAAAAGTAATTAATGAAAGGTTGACATATGTTTGTTTCCCCCCCCCCCATTTTTCCCAACCAAGAGCACCACTTCAAATATGATGTACAAATGTTCCCATCTGTCAGCTGTACATATGGATTTTGAAAATGCTGTACTCTATAAGGGCTTGGTGGAACCATAAGCTGTGGTACTCAGTCTCATACAGTTAGATCTGGTAAAAATGCAGGATTTAGGCTTGTTTGTATGTATTTCAAAACTAAGTCAGCTGTAGTGTAAACTGAACAGTGTTAAGCTGACCTGTCTCATTTCAAAAACTGAGCAATCTTAGTCTGAAAGTATAACATTTTATGCAGATGTAAAAATGTTAGATACAATGCCTCCTTGCATCTGGAAAGTCCTTTCATAAAGGGGCAGTTAACTGGAATGTAATTAAAATATATATATTAATTAAAAAAAATTATATCTGCCAAAAGGGCACCTACCATTTGTGTAATGAGAAGGAAACATTTCTGCATGGCTTTAAATATAGAATTTCTACACTATTGTCAAAAAATCATAAACACACTGCTGCATATTGCTAAACACACTGAAGTTACAATCCGAAATTGCACAAAGAAATAAAAAACATTTACTAAGTAAGTCCTACCTCCTCTGCAAATGAAAGTGATCTGCCGTCTGACTCAGGCACACACTGTACAAACTTAAAACCTATGTGAAGTTGGCACCCCATGTTTGTAAAAACTGAATTAAAATATACCATTCGTTTGTGCTGCGTTTGTGCTGATTTGTGCCGCAAAAACCAACGTTTGTGCCGGTTTGGTTTAGGAGATATTGCACATTATTTTTTTATGAAACCCCGTCCACTTTGCACCCCATGTTATGCAATTTTAAAAACAAATATACCATTTGTTTGTGCTGCGTTTGTGCTGGTTTGTGCCACAAAAACAAACGTTTGTGCCGGTTTGGTTTCCGAGATATACCGCATTATTTTTTATGAAACCCTGCCCACTTTGCACCCCATGTTATTCAATTTTAAAAACAAATATATAATTTGTTTGTGCTGCGTTTGTGCTGATTTCTGCTGCAAAAATGAACGTTTGTGCTGTTTTGGTTTTGGAGATATACCGCATTATTTTTTATGAAACCCCGCCCACTTTGCACCCCATGTTATTAAATTTTAAAAACAAATATACCATTTGTTTGTGCTGTGTTTGTGCTGGTTTGTGCCACAAAAACGAATTTTTGTGCCGGTTTGGTTTCGGAGATATATCGCATTATATTTGCGAAAACTCCGCCCACTTTGCACCCCATGTTATGCAATTTTAAAAACAAATATACCATTTGTTTGTGCTGCGTTTGTGCTGATTTGTGCCGCAAAAACAAATGTTTGTGCCGGTTTGGTTTCAGAGATATAGTGCATTATATTTGCTGAAACTCCGCCCACTTTGCACCCCATGTTATGCAATTTTAAAAACAAATATACCATTTGTTTGTGCTGTGTTTGTGCTGATTTGTGCAGCAAATACGAACGTTTGTGCCGTTTTGGTTTCGGAGATATAGTGCATTATTTTTATGAAACCCTGCCCACTTTGCACCCCATGTTATTCAATTTTAAAAACAAATATACCGATTGTTTGTGCTGTGTTTGTGCTGATTTGTGCTGCAAAAACCAATATAGAACACCAGTGATTAAAGGAACATTATACACTTATTTTTTCTTTGCATAAATGTTTTGTAGATGATCTTTTTATATAGCCCATAAAGTTGTGTTTTTTTTAAAAACTGATAGTTTTTGCTTATTCTTAAATAACATTGCTCTGATTTTGAGACTCCTAACTAAGCCCCAAAGTTTTAGGAGAATACCGAAGTATACCTACTCCACCCTGCTTCTGTTTGTGTAAAGGGTCTTTTCATATGCAAAGGGAGGGGGAGGGGGAGTGTCTGATATTTCCCACTTGCAATGGGTGCTCCAGTAACCTTTTAAACAGAGCTAAACTGGAAGCTTATAAGTAAGTTTTTAAATGGTTTTATACCGGATTTTTATATCAGTATCTGTGCATATTATTCTTTATAATAGTGTCTATTACATGCAGTTATATGAAAATTGGTGTATACTGTCCTTTTAACACTGCACCAGAAAGTAAAATGTAAGAGGGTTAATATTGCACCAGAGAGGTTAATGTGGCATTTACAGGGCCAGATTTGTAATGAGGCAGAGTAGGCATGTGCCCACAGGCGCCCTCCATAGAGGGGAGCTGTGCCTAATTGCTGGTGTTCTGTCAATTAATTCGACAGAACACCGGCAACAACAAGGAGGGTGTGCTCTATATAGAACACTATTCAGAGCGCACCTCCTTCTTTTCCATGACCGGCGGCTTCCGTGGGGGCAGAGATGTAGGCTGCCTATTAAAAAGTCTGTCCTGCTAGCACAGGCAGGTGTTTCATTGGCACCACGGAAGCCGCCGGTAACAGAAAACAAGGGGGATGCGCTCTGTTTAGTGCACTCTGTGCCTATGGGCGCCCAAAATGTAAATCCGGCCCTGGGCATTAAAGGATTAACATGGTAACATACCGGTTTATACGGCATACATGGGGTTATTGAAGAGTAATGGATTGGAAGAAGCCCAAACCATAGCTTAAAGGGACACTGAACCCAATTTTTTTTCTTTCGAGATTCAGATAGCGCATGCAATTTTAAGCAACTTTCTAACTTACTCCTATTATCAATTTTTCTTTATTCTCTTGCTATTTTTATTTGAAAAAGAAGGCATCTAAGCTTTTTTTGGGTTCAGAACTCTGGGTAGCACTTTTTTATTGGTGGATGAATTTATCCACCAATCAGCAAGGACAACCCAGGTTGTTTACCAAAAATGGGCCGGCATCTAAACTTACATTCTTGCATTTCAAATAAAGATTCCAAGAGAATGAAGAAAATTTGATAATAGGAGTAAAGTTGCTTACAATTTCATGCTCTATCTGAATCACAAAAGAAAAATTTGGGTTCAGTGTCCCTTTAAAGGGATATGAAACCCACATTTTTTCTTTCATGATTTTGAAAGAGCATGCAATTGTACACAACTTTCCAATTTACTTCTATCATCTAATTTTCTTAATTTTCTTGATATTCTTTGCTGAAAAGCATATCTAGATATGCTCAGTAGCTGCTGATTGGTAGATGCACAGATGCCTCGTGTGATTGGCTCACCCATGTGCATTGCTATTTCTTCAAAAAAGGATATCTAAAGAATGAAGCAAATTAGATAGAAGTAAACTGGAATGTTATTTAAAATTGTATTCTCTTCTTAAATCATGAAAGAAAATGTTTGGGTTTAGTGTCCCTTTAAGTAATTTAACTGCAAAGTGAATAAGTAGAAACCCAAAAAAAAGGAAAAAAAAAAGGAAAAAGCCCTCTTCAACCCCATTAGGCCTAATAAACCTCCTTTAGCCAATTTAACCTCTTTGTTGCCATATTAATCGCCTGTAATGTCATGTTAACCACAGACAGCCCAATATTAACTTGCTTAGATTTAACAAGCGCTTAAAAGCACTCAAGCAAGTTTTCTTATATAAGTCAATTCTTTTTTAGTCGCTTTTTTTTTTTTTAAACATTTAGGGGGGCATTACATCCCTGGCGATGGGGAAAAAATTGCTCGCTAGTTTTCTATGCAGCATAACTAGACTGTTGCGCTGAGCAGCTACACTGCTGCGCTGCATAGAAAACTGAAACAGGTTTTTTTCCAGTTGCCAGGGATGTAATCTCACCCATATGTTCTTAAATATTTTTTTCTGGTGTGGAAGTCACATCTGTTCTTTTGTATACCCCAAGGTTTTATAATTCTATTTGTACTTACAAACATTTTTGTTGTGATAATACTTTTGAATCAAACTGTATATGTACACATAATGCACAATATCTCTGAAACCAAACCGGCACAAACACTCGTTTTTGCGGCACAAATCAGCACAAACGCAGCACAAACGAATGGTATATTTGTTTTGAAAATTGCATAACATGGGGTGCAAAGTGGGCGGGGTTTCATTAAAAAATAATGCTCAATATCTCCTAAACCAAACCGGCACAAACGTTAGTTTTTGCGGCACAAATCAGCACAAACGCAGCACAAACGAATGGTATATTTGTTTTTAACATTGAATAACATGGGGTGCAAAGTGGGTGGAGTTTCAGCAAATATAATGCGCTATATCTCCGAAACCAACCCGGCACAAACGTTCGTTTTTGCGGCACAAACTAGCACAAACGCAGCACAAACAAATGGTATATTTGTTTTTAAAATCGAATAACATGGGGTGCAAAGTGGGCGGGGTTCATAAAATATAATGCGCTATATCTCCGAAACCAAACCGGCACAAACATTCGTTTTTGCGGCACAAATCAGCACAAACGCAGCACAAACGAATGGTATATTTGTTTTTAAAATTGCATAACATGGGGTGCAAAGTGGGCGGAGTTTCAGCAAATATAATGCGCTATATCTCTGAAACCAAACCGGCACAAACATTCGTTTTTGCGGCACAAACCAGCACAAACGCAGCACAAACAAATGGTATATTTTAATTCAGTTTTTACAAACATGGGGTGCCAACTTCACATAGGTAAACTTAAGTGCCAAGTCTGTCTCACACTGTACATAGTGGTTTAGTGCACACTCAGAAATCCTCTCAAATGCTAATGCTTTACTCCTTGTAATAACATTTCCCATGCTCAATAGCACTCTGCTCTATATGCTCTAGTACCCTCTGCAAAATTTTATTTTTTTAAATAATAGTTGTTCTTGCCTCATGTCAACCCTGTCACCCCCCGATGGCGGCCCTGCACTCTACCTATCTAGATATCACTTCTAAAAAGAATAACAAAAGAAGGAAGCAAATTTGATAACATAAGTAAATTGGAAACTTTTTAAAAAACAGAATTTATGTTTACCTGATAAATTACTTTCTCCAACGGTGTGTCCGGTCCACGGCGTCATCCTTACTTGTGGGATATTCTCTTCCCCAACAGGAAATGGCAAAGAGCCCAGCAAAGCTGGTCACATGATCCCTCCTAGGCTCCGCCTACCCCAGTCATTCGACCGACGTTAAGGAGGAATATTTGCATAGGAGAAACCATATGATACCGTGGTGACTGTAGTTAAAGAAAATAAATTATCAGACCTGATTAAAAAACCAGGGTGGGCCGTGGACCGGACACACCGTTGGAGAAAGTAATTTATCAGGTAAACAGAAATTCTGTTTTATACAACATAGGTGTGTCCGGTCCACGGCGTCATCCTTACTTGTGGGAACCAATACCAAAGCTTTAGGACACGGATGAAGGGAGGGAGCAAATCAGGTCACCTAAATGGAAGGCACCACGGCTTGCAAAACCTTTCTCCCAAAAATAGCCTCAGAAGAAGCAAAAGTATCAAACTTGTAAAATTTGGTAAAAGTGTGCAGTGAAGACCAAGTCGCTGCCCTACATATCTGATCAACAGAAGCCTCGTTCTTGAAGGCCCATGTGGAAGCCACAGCCCTAGTGGAATGAGCTGTGATTCTTTCAGGAGGCTGCCGTCCGGCAGTCTCGTAAGCCAATCTGATGATGCTTTTAATCCAAAAAGAGAGAGAGGTAGAAGTTGCTTTTTGACCTCTCCTTTTACCAGAATAAACAATAAACAAGGAAGATGTTTGTCTAAAATCCTTTGTAGCATCTAAATAGAATTTTAGAGCGCGAACAACATCCAAATTGTGCAACAAACGTTCCTTCTTCGAAACTGGTTTCGGACACAGAGAAGGTACGATAATCTCCTGGTTAATGTTTTTGTTAGAAACAACCTTTGGAAGAAAACCAGGTTTAGTACGTAAAACCACCTTATCTGCATGGAACACCAGATAAGGAGGAGAACACTGCAGAGCAGACAATTCTGAAACTCTTCTAGCAGAAGAAATTGCAACCAAAAACAAAACTTTCCAAGATAATAACTTAATATCAACGGAATGTAAGGGTGCAAACGGAACCCCCTGAAGAACTGAAAGAACTAAGTTGAGACTCCAAGGAGGAGTCAAAGGTTTGTAAACAGGCTTGATTCTAACCAGAGCCTGAACAAAGGCTTGAACATCTGGCACGGCTGCCAGCTTTTTGTGAAGTAACACAGACAAGGCAGAAATCTGTCCCTTCAGGGAACTTGCAGATAATCCTTTTTCCAATCCTTCTTGAAGGAAAGATAGAATCTTAGGAATCTTAACCTTGTCCCAAGGGAATCCTTTAGATTCACACCAACAGATATATTTTTTCCAAATTTTGTGGTAAATCTTTCTAGTTACAGGCTTTCTGGCCTGAACAAGAGTATCGATAACAGAATCTGAGAACCCTCGCTTCGATAAGATCAAGCGTTCAATCTCCAGGCAGTCAGCTGGAGTGAGACCAGATTCGGATGTTCGAACGGACCTTGAACAAGAAGGTCTCGTCTCAAAGGTAGCTTCCATGGTGGAGCCGATGACATATTCACCAGATCTGCATACCAAGTCCTGCGTGGCCACGCAGGAGCTATCAAGATCACCGACGCCCTTTCCTGATTGATCCTGGCTACCAGCCTGGGGATGAGAGGAAACGGCGGGAATACATAAGCTAGTTTGAAGGTCCAAGGTGCTACTAGTGCATCCACTAGAGCCGCCTTGGGATACCTGGATCTGGACCCGTAGCAAGGAACTTTGAAGTTCTGACGAGAGGCCATCAGATCCATGTCTGGAATGCCCCACAGTTGAGTGACTTGGGCAAAGACTTCCGGATGGAGTTCCCACTCCCCCGGATGCAATGTCTGACGACTCAGAAAATCCGCTTCCCAATTTTCCACTCCTGGGATGTGGATAGCAGACAGGTGGCAGGAGTGAGACTCCGCCCATAGAATGATTTTGGTCACTTCTTCCATCGCCAGGGAACTCCTTGTTCCCCCCTGATGGTTGATGTACGCAACAGTTGTCATGTTGTCTGATTGAAACCGTATGAACTTGGCCCTCGCTAGCTGAGGCCAAGCCTTGAGAGCATTGAATATCGCTCTCAGTTCCAGAATATTTATCGGTAGTAGAGATTCTTCCCGAGACCAAAGACCCTGAGCTTTCAGGGATCCCCAGACCGCGCCCCAGCCCATCAGACTGGCGTCGGTCGTGACAATGACCCACTCTGGTCTGCGGAAGGTCATCCCTTGTGACAGGTTGTCCAGGGACAGCCACCAACGGAGTGAGTCTCTGGTCCTCTGATTTACTTGTATCTTCGGAGACAAGTTTGCATAGTCCCCATTCCACTGACTGAGCATGCACAGTTGTAATGGTCTTAGATGAATGCGCGCAAAAGGAACTATGTCCATTGCCGCTACCATCAAACCTATCACTTCCATGCACTGCGCTATGGAAGGAAGAGGAACGGAATGAAGTATCCGACAAGAGTCTAGAAGTTTTGTTTTTCTGGCCTCTGTCAGAAAAATCCTCATTTCTAAAGAGTCTATTATTGTTCCCAAGAAGGGAACCCTTGTTGACGGAGATAGAGAACTCTTTTCCACGTTCACTTTCCATCCGTGAGATCTGAGAAAGGCCAGGACGATGTCCGTGTGAGCCTTTGCTTGAGGAAGGGACGACGCTTGAATCAGAATGTCGTCCAAGTAAGGTACTACAGCAATGCCCCTTGGTCTTAGCACAGCTAGAAGGGACCCTAGTACCTTTGTGAAAATCCTTGGAGCAGTGGCTAATCCGAAAGGAAGCGCCACGAACTGGTAATGCTTGTCCAGGAATGCGAACCTTAGGAACCGATGATGTTCCTTGTGGATAGGAATATGTAGATACGCATCCTTTAAATCCACCGTGGTCATGAATTGACCTTCCTGGATGGAAGGAAGAATTGTTCGAATGGTTTCCATTTTGAACGATGGAACCTTGAGAAACTTGTTTAAGATCTTGAGATCTAAGATTGGTCTGAACGTTCCCTCTTTTTTGGGAACTATGAACAGATTGGAGTAGAACCCCATCCCTTGTTCTCCTAATGGAACAGGATGAATCACTCCCATTTTTAACAGGTCTTCTACACAACGTAAGAATGCCTGTCTTTTTATGTGGTCTGAAGACAACTGAGACCTGTGGAACCTCCCCCTTGGGGGAAGCCCCTTGAATTCCAGAAGATAACCTTGGGAGACTATTTCTAGCGCCCAAGGATCCAGAACATCTCTTGCCCAAGCCTGAGCGAAGAGAGAGAGTCTGCCCCCCACCAGATCCGGTCCCGGATCGGGGGCCAACATTTCATGCTGTCTTGGTAGCAGTGGCAGGTTTTTTGGCCTGCTTTCCCTTGTTCCAGCCTTGCATTGGTCTCCAAGCTGGCTTGGCTTGAGAAGTATTACCCTCTTGCTTAGAGGACGTAGCACTTTGGGCTGGTCCGTTTCTACGAAAGGGACGAAAATTAGGTTTATTTTTGGCCTTGAAAGGCCGATCCTGAGGAAGGGCGTGGCCCTTACCCCCAGTGATATCAGAGATAATCTCTTTCAAGTCAGGGCCAAACAGCGTTTTCCCCTTGAAAGGAATGTTAAGTAGCTTGTTCTTGGAAGACGCATCAGCTGACCAAGATTTCAACCAAAGCGCTCTGCGCGCCACAATAGCAAACCCAGAATTCTTAGCCGCTAACCTAGCCAATTGCAAAGTGGCGTCTAGGGTGAAAGAATTAGCCAATTTGAGAGCATTGATTCTGTCCATAATCTCCTCATAAGGAGGAGAATCACTATCGACCGCCTTTACCAGCTCATCGAACCAGAAACACGCGGCTGTAGCGACAGGGACAATGCATGAAATTGGTTGTAGAAGGTAACCCTGCTGAACAAACATCTTTTTAAGTAAACCTTCTAATTTTTTATCCATAGGATCTTTGAAAGCACAACTATCTTCTATGGGTATAGTGGTGCGTTTGTTTAAAGTGGAAACCGCTCCCTCGACCTTGGGGACTGTCTGCCATAAGTCCTTTCTGGGGTCGACCATAGGAAACAATTTTTTAAATATGGGGGGAGGGACGAAAGGAATACCGGGCCTTTCCCATTCTTTATTTACAATGTCCGCCACCCGCTTGGGTATAGGAAAAGCTTCTGGGAGCCCCGGGACCTCTAGGAACTTGTCCATTTTACATAGTTTCTCTGGGATGACCAACTTGTCACAATCATCCAGAGTGGATAATACCTCCTTAAGCAGAATGCGGAGATGTTCCAACTTAAATTTAAACGTAATCACATCAGGTTCAGCTTGTTGAGAAATGTTCCCTGAATCAGTAATTTCTCCCTCAGACAAAACCTCCCTGGCCCCATCAGACTGGTTTAGGGGCCCTTCAGAACCATTATTATCAGCGTCGTCATGCTCTTCAGTATGTAAAACAGAGCAGTCGCGCTTACGCTGATAAGTGTGCATTTTGGCTAAAATGTTTTTGACAGAATTATCCATTACAGCCGTTAATTGTTGCATAGTAAGGAGTATTGGCGCGCTAGATGTACTAGGGGCCTCCTGAGTGGGCAAGACTCGTGTAGACGAAGGAGGGAATGATGCAGTACCATGCTTACTCCCCTCACTTGAGGAATCATCTTGGGCATCATTGTCATTATCACATAAATCACATTTATTTAAATGAGAAGGAACTCTGGCTTCCCCACATTCAGAACACAGTCTATCTGGTAGTTCAGACATGATAAACAGGCATAAACTTGATAACAAAGTACAAAAAACGTTTTAAAATAAAACCGTTACTGTCACTTTAAATTTTAAACTGAACACACTTTATTACTGCAATTGCGAAAAAATATGAAGGAATTGTTCAAAATTCACCAAAATTTCACCACAGTGTCATAAAGCCTTAAAAGTATTGCACACCAAATTTGGAAGCTTTAACCCTTAAAATAACGGAACCGGAGCCGTTTTTAACTATAACCCCTTTACAGTCCCTGGTATCTGCTTTGCTGAGACCCAACCAAGCCCAAAGGGGAATACGATACCAAATGACGCCTTCAGAAAGTCTTTTCTATGTATCAGAGCTCCTCACACATGCGACTGCATGTCATGCCTCTCAAAAACAAGTGCGCAACACCGGCGCGAAAATGAGGCTCTGCCTATGATTTGGGAAAGCCCCTAAAGAATAAGGTGTCTAAAACAGTGCCTGCCGATATAATCTTATCAAAATACCCAGATTAAATGATTCCTCAAGGCTAAATATGTGTTAATAATGAATCGATTTAGCCCAGAAAAAGTCTACAGTCTTAATAAGCCCTTGTGAAGCCCTTATTTACTATCTTAATAAACATGGCTTACCAGATCCCATAGGGAAAATGACAGCTTCCAGCATTACATCGTCTTGTTAGAATGTGTCATACCTCAAGCAGCAAGACACTGCTCACTGTTCCCCCAACTGAAGTTAATTCCTCTCAACAGTCCTGTGTGGAACAGCCATGGATTTTAGTAACGGTTGCTAAAATCATTTTCCTCATACAAACAGAAATCTTCATCTCTTTTCTGTTTCTGAGTAAATAGTACATACCAGCACTATTTTAAAATAACAAACTCTTGATTGAATAATAAAAACTACAGTTAAACACTAAAAAACTCTAAGCCATCTCCGTGGAGATGTTGCCTGTACAACGGCAAAGAGAATGACTGGGGTAGGCGGAGCCTAGGAGGGATCATGTGACCAGCTTTGCTGGGCTCTTTGCCATTTCCTGTTGGGGAAGAGAATATCCCACAAGTAAGGATGACGCCGTGGACCGGACACACCTATGTTGGAGAAATTGTATGCTATTTGAATCATAAAATAAAAAATTTGGGTTTCAAGTTGTACAACTTTGTTTTAAATATTTTTTACAATTCCTAAAACGTTATAGTTGTATCAGATTAGTAAAATATAGAATATATATTTATAAATAACCCTTTACTGTTTTTGACCATTATTGTCTATGAAACCGTTAATTGTTAAGTCACATTACTGAAATAGTCATTTTTAATTTTTCACGTGAATTATATTTCTTAAGTGCATGTGACCTTGTATGGCCTTTCTTAATATAAAAGAAAATATACAAGCAGTGTTGTGAATTAAGAGTAAAGGATGAAATGCAAGCATTAAGTATTTAAAAGAATATATATTGCATCAAATATGTTATGTTAAAGCTGTTAAAACTAAATAGTAACATAAAAACAACTTGCAATGAGTTATATGATTGGAATTATTTGGAAATTAGAGGCATGTTTACACATTTGTGGAAGGTTTTCTATGAATGATAAAACATGGCTTATATATAGGGTTGCCACTTTTAGTTTAGCAAAAAATGTTTTTGCATAAATAGCACAGAAACACAAACTCGCATATAGATATTCACACTCAATCTCACACGCACACTCTCACACACGCTCACACACTAATATACACTCACACACTCTAACACACACATATACTCTTACACTCTCTCACACACAAAGACACGCACACACACACACATGCAAAGACACTAATGCTCTTGAAAAGACATTGTCACACACAAAGACACTTACACACAAAACTGTAGGCATGTGCAGTATTTTGCAAAATGACACTTTTTTGGATGTGGCTGTTTCCCACCAACCCCTAACATTTGCATGACTCAGCTTCAAACCTGGAGACATAGGGCGAGATTACATATACGGCGCAGGCTTCAGCCAATAGGATTTGAGTAGCTCTCATCCTATTGGCTGATTTAAATTTTTCAGCCAATAGGAATTCAAGGTACCCCATATTTAAACGCGTACCTTGAATTCACTATTCAGTGTACAGTGGCGATCGTACAAAGAGGATTCTCGACCCTCCACGGTGGCGGGTCCTGCTCCGCGCTCATCTCCGCTCACGCCAGCTTGGTCCTGGATGAAGAAGGAAGAGGTCCCCGCTTGGAAGAAGATGTTGGCCGCTTGGAAGAAGTCTTCAATGCCTGGAACAGGACCTTCTCTGCTGGACTTCAGGAACGGCGAGTACCTATTTGGGGGTTAGAGTTAGGATTTTTTTTATTTTTTGGTGGAGAGTTTAGATTAGGGTTTTATTGGGCAATCGTCAAAGAGCTGAATGACCTTTTAAGGGCAGTAAAAGAGCTGAATGCCCTTTTAAGGGTGATGTTTTTTTAGTGTTCGGTTTATTTATTTTGTGGGGTTTGGTGGGTGGTTGGTTTTACTGTTAGGGGGACTTAGAATTTTTTTAAATGCAAAAGAGCTGTTTAACTTAGGGCAATGCCCTACAAAAAGCCCTTTTAAGGGCTATTGGTAGTTATATTTTGGATAATTTTGTTTATTATTTTCTGTAATGTTTTTTTATTTTTGGTAATTTTAGATCAATTTATTCTAATTTAATCTTAGGTTTATTATTCTAAGTACTGTTAGGATTTTTTTTTTTTTTTTTTTTTTAAATAATGTTTTTATTGAGGTCATAAACATAAATCATAATACATAAGTAAGACATATTTAGGTATTCCTTTTCATGTAACAAAGTATGCAGAGACCACGTTAACTAATATCTTACTACTAGTTTCTCCATGGCTCCTCGAAGGGAGTCCACTCACATAATGAACCTCAGATTTTTTCTATTTCAACACTATTTTAACAAGTGGAGCAAATAAAGCAAACGATTGGACAAACAATAACATAACAGACAATCTCCGGTAGCAGCTTATAGGCATGAAATGTCCAATGACAGACTATAGGAGCTGTAAAGACAAGCTCCTCTGGTGTAAATAAGAAACAGCATTGCAGTACATGGGTTTTACACTGTAGTGTTATCAGAGGACAGGAAAGAGATAGCAAGAAAAAAGAAGGAATAAGAAAACAAGTTAACCAGAAGTGGGGGGGAGGGAAACAAGGGGAGGGGGGGGGGCAGCAAGTCAATAGGCACTCGTCAAGCCACAGCCAGCGCATTTTGCGGTAAAGCATCCCAGCTGGACCAAAATGCTAGAGTGTAGGTCAATGAGCCCTCTATTCATGTACACTGCTTCCTCCATTGACCGCACAGTAGAGAGGATCTCCACAACTTTCCCAATCTGGGGTGCATGGGGCTGTTTCCAGTGCCTGGCAATAGCAAGCTTGGTGGCCATCAGCAGGTACACAAACAAGAGTTTTAGTGGTTTGGGGAGTTTGGGGAAATTAAGGTGGAGTAGGTAAGTCTCTGGGCCCCTATCTGTCGGAAGGGCAAGAAGTCCTCCTAAGGCTAAGACTCTAGTCCAGAGTTTCTGGATTTCAGAGCATCCCCACCAAATATGTAAGTCGTCTCCTTTTTGATTACACCCTCTCCAACACCTATCAGAGGCACCCGTATAGAATCTGCTCAGCCGATTAGGCACCCAGTGCCACCTCGTCAGAAGTTTATAAAAAAGTTCAAAGAGAGTAACACTGTGTATGGCCTGTCGTGTGTGTGCTATAGCTCTCATCCATTCCTGGCAATCAAAAACCTTACCAAAGTCCCTCTCCCAGGCTAAAATGTTGTGTGTCTTCTGAAGTACCGGGAGGTCTTGTAAGCACTGGTAGTGAACTGTCAACGGGCGATGTCCCTGTGTACCTATCTGGTATCTAGATTCCCATAGTGTAAGTTCGCGTGGGGCAGCTTTAAAGAAGCCCCAGCTTTGTAAAAGTGACCTAAAGCGTGTGACCTCAAAGTGCATTTTACGCGGGATAGAAAAGTGTGTAATAAGCTCGGGTCCTGTAGCCCAGGCTTTGTCAATATACATATCTTTAATGGTCTCAATAGAGACAGCAGACCAGCAAGAAGCATGGGAGTCAGGGAGCCCCTTTAGGAGCCCTTAGATACTGTGGATCGGAGAAGGGTGGGGGGCCACTCTGGGAGAGTGACGCAGTTGATACCTGAGACCTAGGCAATGTCTTATGATAGGGTTACTGGTAAGGGAAAGGGGTTTACAGTGTTGCGGAATCCACACTAAGTCACGAAGTAGTACATCATAGGGCAGCGAGGCCTGCTCAATCTCATACCACCTGGGGTGCTCCTCGTTAGGGCCCCAGCTCGAAATGTGTGTTAGCATGGCAGCCTCGTAGTACATCCTAAGATTTGGGAGGCTGAGCCCTCCTTTATCTATCGGGGCCTGTAGTATCTTTCTTGCAACTCTGGGATGAGTGTCAGCCCAAACATATTTATTTAGGAGTGATTGGAAAGTATCTAGATAGGTAGCAGGGAGCTTGAGGGGAAGGCACCTAAACAGGTATGTAAGTCTTGGGAGGATCATCATTTTGAAGGCAGAGATCCTGCCCATCCAGGAGACCTCTCTGTATCTAGGCAGTAAGAGCAACCGTCTAAAGTCTCGCAGGAACTGGTCATAGGATTTTTTATTTTAATTATAATTTAGTATTTTATTATTTTATGTAATTTGGAGTTAATTTAGTGGGTGTTACGTTAGGGGGCTTAGTAATTAAATTAGTTATTTGCGTTGTGGGGGCTTGGCGGATTAGGGATTAATAGGCAAATTACGGTACTTGAATAGCGGGGGTTTGGCGGATTAGGGGTTAATAGCTTTATTAGGATTATTGCGTTGTGTGGGTTTGGCGGTTTAGGGGTTAATAGTTTTATTAGGATAATTGCGTTGTGTGGGTTTGGCGGATTAGGGTTTAATAGATTTATAAGGTTTGTTGCAATGTGGGTTAATACATTTATTAGGTATATTGCGTTCTGGTGGGTTGGCGGGTTAGGGGTTAATACATTTCTAAGGTTAGATTGTGATGTGGAGGTTGGCGGATTAGGGGTTAATAGGTTAATTAGGGTACTTGCGTTGTGGGTGAATGGCGGATTAGGGGTTAATAATTTTATTAGGTATATTGCGTTGTGGTGGTTTAGCGGATTAGGGGTTAATACATTTATAAGGTTAGATTGCGATGTGAGAGTTGGTGGATTTGGGGTTAATACATTTATTTAGCTATTGCGGTGGGGATTGACGGTTGACAGGCAGATAGATATTGTGCATGCGTTAGGTGTTTTCAGGGGGTTACGGTGCTCACATACTCAGCGCAAGTCTTGCTGTGCCTGCCTATGTGTCGCGAGGTGAAAATTGAGTAAACTTTCTCCATTTTTGCCGCGTAATATAATAATAATAATAATAATAACTAGTATTTATATAGCGCCTTTCTCCCAGTGGGACTCAAAGCGCTTTCAGCGCTCGCTCTCGGAATTCACCAAATCGGCAGCTGAAAAGTAATAGCGCGTAAGTCCTTGCGCTGAATATGTGATACCGATTTGTGACACGGTTCTATGTTAGCTTATGGGAGAAAAAATTGCGGGCAATGGGTGAAATATACGTGCCGTGTATGTCATAACAAAACTGTGTAAAAACCGGCGTCACCGGCTTTTGCGGGCGACGCCGCATATGTAATCTTGCCCATAAGTGAAAACCCAAACTGTCTGTGTGATTCCCGGACAGGTGGGAACCCTACTTATATATAGATCCTAAAAATGAATGCTGGTTGAAATATCTGTGATTTGCTTTTGAAAATTCACCATCATTAGTTCACTTTACAATAAGGATAAACATAAGTGTATCAATGGAATTCCCAGGATTTGTGGGGGGTTTATATCTAGCTTCTATTCTTTTATTGAAAAGAGTCACTGAACATGAACAAGAAGTGATGGATTTACATTAACTCTAACTGCTGAGCCATTTCTACCCTTGTGCTGAACTGTTTTGGAGTTTTTAGATGCTACTCAAATTTAAGCCCTACTGTACATATTTTTTTAGGCCTAGATTTGGAGTTTGGCGGTAAAAGGGCTGTTAACGCTCCGCAGGCTTTTTTCTGGCCGCACCATAAAATTAACTCTGGTATCGAGAGTTCAAACAAATGCTGCGTTAGGCTCCAAAAAAGGAGCGTAGAGCATTTTTACCGCAAATGCAACTCTCGATACCAGAGTTGCTTACGGACGCGGCCGGCCTCAAAAACGTGCTCGTGCACGATTCTCCCATAGGAAACAATGGGGCTGTTTGAGCTGAAAAAAAAACCTAACACCTGCAAAAAAGCAGCGTTCAGCTCCTAACGCAGCCCCATTGTTTCCTATGGGGAAACACTTCCTACGTCTGCACCTAACACTCTAACATGTACCCCGAGTCTAAACACCCCTAACCTTACACTTATTAACCCCTAATCTGCCGCCCCCGCTATCGCTGACCCCTGCATATTTTTTTTAACCCCTAATCTGCCGCTCCGTAAACCGCCGCAACCTACGTTATCCCTATGTACCCCTAATCTGCTGCCCTAACATCGCCGACCCCTATATTATATTTATTAACCCCTAATCTGCCCCCCTCAACGTCGCCGACACCTGCCTACACTTATTAACCCCTAATCTGCCGAGCGGACCTGAGCGCTACTATAATAAAGTTATTAACCCCTAATCCGCCTCACTAACCCTATCATAAATAGTATTAACCCCTAATCTGCCCTCCCTAACATCGCCGACACCTAACTTCAATTATTAACCCCTAATCTGACGACCGGAGCTCACCGCTATTCTAATAAATGTATTAACCCCTAAAGCTAAGTCTAACCCTAACACTAACACCCCCCTAACTTAAATATAATTTACATCTAACGAAATTAATTAACTCTTATTAAATAAATTATTCCTATTTAAAGCTAAATACTTACCTGTAAAATAAATCCTAATATAGCTACAATATAAATTATAATTATATTATAGCTATTTTAGGATTAATATTTATTTTACAGGCAACTTTGTAATTATTTTAACCAGGTACAATAGCTATTAAATAGTTAAGAACTATTTAATAGTTACCTAGTTAAAATAATAACAAATTTACCTGTAAAATAAATCCTAACCTAAGATATAATTAAACCTAACACTACCCTATCAATAAAATAATTAAATAAACTACCTACAATTACCTACAATTAACCTAACACTACACTATCAATAAATTAATTAAACACAATTGCTACAAATAAATACAATTAAATAAACTATCTAAAGTACAAAAAATAAAAAAGAACTAAGTTACAAAAAATAAAAAAATATTTACAAACATAAGAAAAATATTACAACAATTTTAAACTAATTACACCTACTCTAAGCCCCCTAATAAAATAACAAAGCCCCCCAAAATAAAAAATTCCCTACCCTATTCTAAATTAAAAAAGTTACAAGCTCTTTTACCTTACCAGCCCTGAACAGGGCCCTTTGGGGGCATGCCCCAAGAATTTCAGCTCTTTTGCCTGTAAAAGAATAAATACAATACCCCCCCCCCAACATTACAACCCACCACCCACATACCCCTAATCTAACCCAAACCCCCCCTTAAATAAACCTAACACTAAGCCCCTGAAGATCTTCCTACCTTGTCTTCACCATCCAGGTATCACCGATCCGTCCTGGCTCCAACATCTTCATCCAACCCAAGCGGGGGTTGGCGATCCATAATCCGGTGCTGAAGAGGTCCAGAAGAGGCTCCAAAGTCTTCCTCCTATCCGGCAAGAAGAGGACATCCGGACCGGCAAACATCTTCTCCAAGCGGCATCTTCGATCTTCTTCCATCCGGAGCGAAGCGGCAGGATCCTGAAGACCTCCAGCGCGGAACATCCATCCGGACCGACGACTGAACGACGAATGACTGTTCCTTTAAGGGACGTCATCCAAGATGGCGTCCCTCGAATTCCGATTGGCTGATAGGATTCTATCAGCCAATCGGAATTAAGGTAGGAAAATTCTGATTGGCTGATGGAATCAGCCAATCAGAATCTAGTTCAATCCGATTGGCCGATCCAATCAGCCAATCAGATTGAGCTCGCATTCTATTGGCTGTTCCGATCAGCCAATAGAATGCGGAGCTCAATCTGATTGGCTGATTGGATCGGCCAATCGGATTGAACTAGATTCTGATTGGCTGATTCCATCAGCCAATCAGAATTTTCCTACCTTAATTCCGATTGGCTGATAGAATCCTATCAGCCAATCGGAATTCGAGGGACGCCATCTTGGATGACGTCCCTTAAAGGAACAGTCATTCGTCGTTCAGTCGTCGGTCCGGATGGATGTTCCGCGCTGGAGGTCTTCAGGATCCTGCCGCTTCGCTCCGGATGGAAGAAGATCGAAGATGCCGCTTGGAGAAGATGTTTGCCGGTCCGGATGTCCTCTTCTTGCCGGATAGGAGGAAGACTTTGGAGCCTCTTCTGGACCTCTTCAGCACCGGATTATGGATCGCCAACCCCCGCTTGGGTTGGATGAAGATGTTGGAGCCAGGACGGATCGGTGATACCTGGATGGTGAAGACAAGGTAGGAAGATCTTCAGGGGCTTAGTGTTAGGTTTATTTAAGGGGGGTTTGGGTTAGATTAGGGGTATGTGGGTGGTGGGTTGTAATGTTGGGGGGGGGGTATTGTATTTATTCTTTTACAGGCAAAAGAGCTGAAATTCTTGGGGCATGCCCCGCAAAGGGCCCTGTTCAGGGCTGGTAAGGTAAAAGAGCTTGTAACTTTTTTAATTTAGAATAGGGTAGGGAATTTTTTATTTTGGGGGGCTTTGTTATTTTATTAGGGGGCTTAGAGTAGGTGTAATTAGTTTAAAATTGTTGTAATATTTTTCTTATGTTTGTAAATATTTTTTTATTTTTTGTAACTTAGTTCTTTTTTATTTTTTGTACTTTAGATAGTTTATTTAATTGTATTTATTTGTAGCAATTGTGTTTAATTAATTTATTGATAGTGTAGTGTTAGGTTAATTGTAGGTAATTGTAGGTAGTTTATTTAATTATTTTATTGATAGGGTAGTGTTAGGTTTAATTATATCTTAGGTTAGGATTTATTTTACAGGTAAATTTGTTATTATTTTAACTATTTTAGCTATTAAATAGTTCTTAACTATTTAATAGCTATTGTACCTGGTTAAAATAATTACAAAGTTGCCTGTAAAATAAATATTAATCCTAAAATAGCTATAATATAATTATAATTTATATTGTAGCTATATTAGGATTTATTTTACAGGTAAGTATTTAGCTTTAAATAGGAATAATTTATTTAATAAGAGTTAATTTATTTCGTTAGGGAGGGCAGATTAGGGGGTTAATACTATTTATGATAGGGTTAGTGAGGCGGGTTAGGGGTTAATAACTTTATTATAGTAGCGCTCAGGTCCGCTCGGCAGATTAGGGGTTAATAAGTGTAGGCAGGTGTCGGCGACGTTGAGGGGGCAGATTAGGGGTTAATAAATATAATATAGGGGTCGGCGGTGTTAGGGGTAGCAGATTAGGGGTACATAGGGATAACGTAGGTGGCGGCGCTTTGCGGTCGGAAGATTAGGGGTTAATTATTTTAAGTAGCTGGCGGCGATGTTGTGGGGGGCAGGTTAGGGGTTAATAAATATAATACAGGGGTCGGCGGGGTTAGGGGCAGCAGATTAGGGGTACATAAGTATAACGTAGGTGGCGGTCGGCAGATTAGGGGTTAAAAATTTAAATCGAGTGGCGGCGATGTGGGGGGAGCTCGGTTTAGGGGTACATAGGTAGTTTATGGGTGTTAGTGTACTTTAGGGTACAGTAGTTAAGAGCTTTATAAACCGGCGTTAGCCAGAAAGCTCTTAACTCCTGCTATTTTCAGGCGGCTGGAATATTGGCGTTAGAGCTCTAACGCTCACTTCAGAAACGACTCTAAATACCAGCGTTAGAAAGATCCCATTGAAAAGATAGGATACGCTATTGACGTAAGGGGATCTGCGGTATGGAAAAGTCGCGGCTGAAAAGTGAGCGTTAGACCCTTTAATCACTGACTCCAAATACCAGCGGGCGGCCAAAACCAGCGTTAGGAGCCTCTAACGCTGGTTTTGACGGCTACCGCCGAACTCCAAATCTAGGCCTTAGTGAGAAACAGTAAACATAAATTTGGTTAGGGTTAAGCTACATTATTATTGGTTTTCATTTGTTAGCTAAATTCCTGTCATCTACCCACATGGGGTTTATAAAAGTAATACATTTCTAAATAAAAAAGAAAAATAATATTGACATGTTATTAAAAAAAAATGTACAGGTGGCCCTCGTTTTACAATGGTTCAGTTTATACCGTTTCAGAATAACAACCTTTTTTTCCAGTCATGTGACTGCTATTGAAAAGAATTAAAAAGCAGTGCATTTATTAAAATAGCCAGTAGGTGGAGCTGTCCGCTTGTGTTGCAGCAAAGTCAAGCAAGCTGAAATTAATCAGTTTAACCAGACCTGAGCTATCGAGCAGATTTCAAAGGAACAAGATCTTCCTGTCTATAACTCAGTCCAGATTGGAATGCATAGAAAGATATGCTTGCAGAAAAATGCAAGTGAAGTCTGTGTTGTGTGATTATTTTATTAGGTTTATAATGCTGTTTAGCAAATGTTTTTGTTCATTTAACTTAGTTTAATTATATATTCTGTGTTGTGTGATTATTTTATTAGGTTTATAATGCTCTTTAGCATTTAAAGTCTTCATTTCAAAGCTTTAAAAATAATGTATTAGGTGTTACTTATGTCAATTTTGAGAGGGGCCTGGAACCTAACTCCCTCACTTCCGATTGACTTACATTATAAACTGGGTTTCAATTTACAACGGTTTCGATTTACAACCATTCCTTCTGGAACCTAACCTCGGCGTAAACTGAGGACTACCTGTGTATATGTCAAACAGTGGAAGCACTATATCAAAGTGGATAATGTTTTGTATATGTATTTTGAGGAAACTATTTCTAAATACATAAAAGCAGGCTAATCAATAGATCCACATCTAATCTTCTATTCATGCCTTCTGGATACCCTTAAAGGGACATGAAACCCAAAAATGTCCTTTCATGAATTAGGTAGAACATACAATTTTAAACAACTTTCCAGTTTACTTCTATTATCAAATTTATTTAATTTATTCTCTTGGTATCATTTGTTGAAGGAGCAGCAATGTATTTCTGGTTTCTAACAGAACACATGGGTGAGCCAATGACAATCGGTATATATATGCAGCCACCAATCAGCACCTAGAACCTAGGTTCTTTCCTGCTCCTGAGCTTACCTAGATAAACCTTTCAACAAAGGATAACAAGAGAAGGAAGCAAATGAAGTAATAGAAGTAAATTGGAAAGTTGTTTTAAATTGCATGCTCTGTCTAAATTATGAATGTCTAATTATGACTTTATTGTCTCTTTAAGCACATTATAACGATTTGAATTTCTCATTTATGAGTAATATTGACTTGCCATTGGCTATTCAAGTCGGCTATGCTATTGGCTATTTAGGCATATATAAACTACATTTCTCATAGAATCCTTAGCCTCTGAAGAAGCGCATGTGCGCATGTGTGAAACACATCAGGCGTTCCACTTTGTTACCTATCATTATTGTTTGGCACAGCCAATAAACTGAGCATTCTACAAGCTGTGACCTCAGCTTCGTTCTGTTTGCAATTGATGGTACTAGGTGATTAGACAAGGGGCACAATATACAATGTGACAGGATAAATATAATTTAACCCTTAAGACTAGGCAGGAGCGATGCGCCTGATAGCATTTTACAGATGAACTTTTTGGGTGCATTTATGATTGATAAATAAAAGATTAAAATTCTGCATGCACTTATAGGAGCAAAATAGGAAAACTTGACTGAGTTTTGTTGACTGAGTTTTGTTTGATAAATCAAGTCCTATGTGTTCAAATTAGAAAAAGTAACAATAATGGGATAGATTCCAATCTTGTTGATTGTGTTTATCTAATGTTTTTTTTATCTCCCTTTGTGCCTTTTCAACAACAGAGCAATCACAATGTAAACACTATTATCGTATTGAAAAAATATCAGAGCAGATCAGAGCAGTTATCAGAAAATTCATCCATATGATGAATGGACAGCATTGGCTTTGGAGATCACAGTTCATCCACTCCAACCATTACTGATCCAGCAGTCACTTGATAAATGCTCAAAACCCACAGATCAATGTATAGCTCACATTGGACTGCCTATGCCAACAACGGAGATGGCCCTTTCTGATGTCTATTAAATAGCCCAAATACAAAATAAATAAATACGTCATAATCATCAATTGAATCTAAAAATACAAAAAAACATGTCTATTATATATCAACAGTTGTGAAATCAATACAGATATCAATAACAATGTATATCTATCAGGAAATGTCATTTGATTGCAAAAAAATAAGCACTCACTCATAGAGGCCATCTTACTTGTGTGGAGGACCATGTTATCGATGCTTGTGATTAGTTGTGGAGTCCATAGGTGTATGATGAAATGTAAAAAGAGTGCAAATTCAACATTTTAGATTTCGGTGGTTGTTTTGTTTTGTGTATTGATTCTGGTGTATGTTAACTGACAGCTATTATCATTTGTTATGGGTGCCTTTGTGAGGAATCTGGTGTAAGTTATCAAGCTTAACTGTGTCTGACAAGGTTGTTATCACTTTGATTATAAAAAAGTACAGATGATCCAAGTTGGATAGTCAAGTAGTTGTATAGACATACGGAACATAGTATGTTAGTCACGGGTATTCTATTGTACAGGCTGACTAGAGAGGTAAAGAATATGGGATAGTAAGTAATAGCATACAATTATTTTGAGCAATTAAGGAAAACCATCCCACTCTCTGCTTGGATTAAATTAATTGATGATCCAGACTGTGTGTGTAAAGATCTAGACAGGAAACCATTGAAGGATGAAGCAGCGAGTATTTAGTTGTAAAGATGGGGAATTGTTGGGGAGGAGGGGGGCTTACAACATATTAGTATAGGTGTAGGGTAGTTATATAACCTAAATATTCCACTTGTCAAGGGTTAAACCCCCATAATATTAGAACAAATATATATGCAAATTCCAGTAAAAAACAGCTGCTTATGCTGATCATCATATATTTAAAGAGATATTCTAAGGAAAAAAATGTCATGAGTAAAAGCATGTCGTTTTTAGAATTTGTGTTTTACCCCCTCCTACAAAGGGAAAAAACACTTAGATATGTGACAGCTTCTGAGCATGACAGATCCTGAGCATGACAGATCCTGAGCATGACAGATCCTGAGCAGGATATGACGGGTGGCTGGTGGCTATGTGCAACTGTTGCTCCTGACTGGCTCAGCTGCTGGATTCTGCTTGGTAGTTTCAATGCTTGCAGATACAAAGCAGGACTTTACCTATGTGCATAAATCCATTGTAAAGGTTAACAAAAAACAATTTATTTACAAAAATTCCTGTAGACTTTAATGGTGATTTTTGGGAGAAAAAAATCCTTATAAAGCATTGTGATTGACCCCATAGTTAGCTAGGGTCAGTGATAACAATTGAGAGCATGACATTTCTGCATCAGAATATGCCTGAACTAATGGGCTATGAAAAGGTTCAATTGTGTTGCGTGATGTGAAACAAGTGAGAACAGGAATCAGCATCCATTTTCCATGGATTTAAATCCCTAATCTCAATCATATTTTTACATCAAATAATAATTTGAAATATAAAAATAATAATTTGAATAATAAAAATAATAATTTGAATAATAAAAATAATAATTTGAATACTGTGCAAATGTATCTTTATGACATTTTTGCAAGCATTGTCCTTATTTTCTTTCTATAATATATTGTTGCGTTCCCATTGCTTTAAAAAAAAAGAAGAAAAGAAATGGAAAAATATCCTAAATGTGACAAAAAAACTATTTAGAAAGACCAGTAATGATTTGCCCATAAGAGTGTTTGCAAATTCCATATGTTGGAACATGAAACAATAACCCTCTATACAACCAGACTCTAATGCATTACACAGCTGCCAGTAAAATAATGTAAACATTTGAATTTTTAAGACAGAAAACCATATGTATACTTGCAGTTCACTGTCTCTGTCTGACATGTTAGAATTAACAGAATATTTAAAGGAACAGTAAAGCCAAAATTAAACTTTCACGATTCAGATAGAGCATGTAATTTGAAACAACTTTTCAATTTATATCTATTATCTAATGTGCTTTTATCTCATTGGTATCCTTTGTTGGAAAGCATCCCAAGGTAGGCAATGCACAAGTATTGCGTTGCTGCTTCTTAATATATTTACAATAGGAGCTCCAGTTGAGCTTAAATTAATACCATTAAAAAAAGTGACCCATTTAACACAAGCAATTATATCACTGAATTCTGTTTATAGCCAGAAATGTATCTATACCATTTTTAAATGTATCTAAGGTATTGGAATTTGCTACCTCCTTAGGTAATGAGTTCCACAATTTGATTGCTCTTACAGTGAAAAAACTTTTACATTGCTGGAGATTAAATCTCCTTTCCTCTAACCTTAAATTTTGGCGTCTTGTCACAAACAATTTTCTTGGAATAAACAGAGTTTTCACCATCTCTGTATATGGGTCTTGAATATATTTATATAAAGTAATCATGTCACCTAACCTATCAAGGGCCCGATCCGATATGCAGCGTCGCCCGCAAAAGCCGGCAACGCCAAATTTTGCGCTGGTTTGGTATCCTATATACGGCGTAACATAGAAGTTACGCTCATATATTTCTGCCTTCGCCCGTAGTTTTTTCCCCCCATAGACGGACATAGAAATCCCGCGCAGTTTGGTATCCAATATACAGCGTAAGGACTTACGTGGCGAAAATGGAGAAATCTTACTCCATTTTCACTTCGCCACAAAATGCAGGCGTAGCAAGCCTTACGCTGAGTATTGGAGCACCGTAACTCCCTAAAATGCCTGCAAAATAAAACCTAACACCTAACGCATGCGCAATGTCTATCTACCTGTCAACCGCAATCCCCCACCGCAATACCTAATAAAGTGTTTAACCCCTAAACCGCCACTCCCGGACCCCGCCGCCACCTATATTAAATATATTACCCCCTAATCTGACCCCCCTAAACCACCGCCACCTATATCAAATATATTACCCCTAATCTGACCCCCCTACACCGCCGCCACCTATATTAAATATATTAACCCCTAATCTGACCCCCCCTACACCGCCGCCACCTATATTAAATGTATTAACCCCTAATCTGATCCCCCTACACCGCCGCCACTAATATTAAAATATTACCCCCTAATCTGATCCCCCCTACACCGCCGCCACCTGTATTAAAAATATTACCCCCTAATCTGATCCCCCTACACCGCTGCCACCTATATTAAATGTATTAACCCCTAATCTGATCCCCCTACACCGCCGCCACCTATATTAAAAATATTACCCCCTAATCTGATCCCCCTACACCGCCACCACCTATATTAAATATATTAACCCCTAATCTGATCCCCCTACACCGCCGCCACTTATATTAAATATATTACCCCCTAAACATAGAAGTTACGCTCATATATTTCAGCCTTCGCCCGTAGTTTTTCCCCCCATAGACGGACAAAGAAATCCTGCACAGTTTGGTATCCAATATACAGCGTAAGGACTTACGTGGCGAAAATGGAGAAATCTTACTCCATTTTCACTTTGCCACAAAATGCAGGCGTAGCAAGCCTTACGCTGAGTATTGGAGCACCGTAACTCCCTAAAATGCCTGCAAAATAAAACCTAACACCTAACGCATGCGCAATGTCTATCTACCTGTCAACCGCAATCCCCCACCGCAATACCTAATAAAGTGTTTAACCCCTAAACCGCCACTCCCGAACCCCGCCGCCACCTATATTAAATATATTACCCCCTAATCTGACCCCCCTAAACCACTGCCACCTATATCAAATATATTACCCCTAATCTGACCCCCCTACACCGCCGCCACCTATATTAAATATATTAACCCCTAATCTGACCCCCTACACCGCTGCCACCTATATTAAATGTATTAACCCCTAATCTGATCCCCCTACACCGCCGCCACCTATATTAAAATATTACCCCCTAATCTGATCCCCCTACACCGCCGCCACCTATATTAAATGTATTAACCCCTAATCTGATCCCCCCTACACCGCCGCCACCTATATTAAAAATATTACCCCCTAATCTGATCCCCCTACACCGCTGCCACCTATATTAAATGTATTAACCCCTAATCTGATCCCCCTACACCGCCGCCACCTATATTAAAAATATTACCCCCTAATCTGATCCCCCTACACCGCCACCACCTATATTAAATATATTAACCCCTAATCTGATCCCCCTACACCGCCGCCACTTATATTAAATATATTACCCCCTAAACCTAAGTCTAACCCTAACACCCCCTAACTTAATTATTATTTAAATAAATATAAATAATATTAATATTATTAACTAAATTATTCCTATTTAAAACTAAATACTTACCTATAAAATAAACCCTAAGATAGCTACAATATAATTACTAATTACATTGTAGCTATTTTAGGGTTTATATTTATTTTACAGGTAACTTTGTATTTATTTTAACTAGGTACAATAGCTATTAAATAGTTAATAACTATTTAATAGCTACCTAGTTAAAATAATTACAAAATTACCTGTAAAATAAATCCTAACCTAAGTTACAAATACACCTAACACTACACTATCAATAAATTAATTAAATAAACTACAATTATCTAAACTAAAATACAATTAAATAAACTTAACTATATTACAAAAAACCCAAACACTAAATTACAAAAAATAAAAAAATATTACAAGAAGTTTAATCTAATTACACCTAATCTAAGCCCCCTAATAAAATAAAAAAGCCCCCCAAAATAATAAAATTTCCCTACCCTAAACTAAATTACAAAAGTAATCAGCTCTATTACCAGCCCTTAAAAGGGCCTTTTGCGGGGCATTGCCCCAAAATAATCAGCTCTTTTACCTGTAAAAAAAAGAACAATCCCTCCCCCATTACAACCCACCACCCACACACCCCTACTCTAAAACCCACCCGATCCCCCCTTAAAAAAAACCTAAGTCTAACCCCCAAGTGGTCCTTACCTGTCCTGAAGACCGGTGGAGAAGGTCCTGTTCCAGGCGGTGAAGTCTTCTTCCAAGCGGCGACCTCTTCTTCTTCCAGGAACCAGCCGGTGCGGAGTGGAGGAGTTGAAGACCGATGACCGCGGAGCTGAAGACCATTGACTCTGAAACTGAAGACCGGCCACGCTGGAACTGAAGATCGGCGACGCTGGAACTGAAGACCGCGGAGCCATGGAGCGTGGAGGATCAGAATATATAAAAATGTTTAATAAATTAGTATGTAAAGATATGGAAAGTTTATCTAAAATTCCTTCTTCTCAATTTCCACATCTAAGGGATAATCTCTCTAGAGAAGAAAGAATAGCCCTTAAGAATTTAAGTAAGTGCACGGATGTTATTTTCCGTGCAGCGGATAAGGGTGGGAGCATTGTAGTCCAAAATAGGCGAGATTATCTTAACGAAGCTAAAAGCATATTGGCAGATACAAATACCAATCGGCCCCTTACTTATAATCCTACTAATAAATACAAAAAATAATTATCTGAGTTTTTATTAGAAGCTAAATCCAATGGAATATTAAACATGGATGAATATAATTATTTGTATGAAGTTGCCCCTAAGATAGCATGCTTCTATCATTTACCCAAAGTCCAAAAGGATTTGCGTAACCCTCCAGGTAGGCCCATTGTCTCTGGGATAGGTTCTCTATGTGATAATTTGTCTAAATACATCGATTTTTATTTACAACCTCTGGTCACTAATACAAGAGCCTATCTCAGAGACACTATTGATGTAATTAAGAAATTTGAGGGCTTTACATGGTCACCAAATTTCGTATGGATAACCTGCGATGTATCTGCTCTTTATACGAGTATACCCCATAATAAGGGGGTCTCTGTAATTAAGGATATACTCAGCACGAGCAGACTGTCTAAAGATCAAATAAATTTTATAAGTGAGGGAATACATTTTATTCTTGGTCATAACTATTTTCTTTTTTGAAGGCATATACTATAAACAACATCAAGGCACAGTGATAGGGACCACTTTTGCCCCATCATATGCAAATTTGTATATGTCTCATTTTGAGAATAGTATGATTTGGAACAATAATCCTTTTTCATATAATATAGTTAAGTATTATCGCTATATTGACGATGTTATATTGATTTGGAAAGGACCTGAGGGAGATATTAGTAGCTTCATTAAGTATTTAAATGACAATACATATAATCTAATATTTACTCATGAGGGGCCTAGTTATCAAGCCGTCAACCTCAAATACGCTGGAATTCCGCAGCGTATTTGTGGCGAGGCTGATTCGCCTTAGTTATCAAAGGCTCGAGACCGGCAAAAGTAGAATTTTGTGACGTAAACTTTGATCCGCCGGACTCAGTCCGACACAGATCGATTCTTACGTCACTCCAGATGTTCCGCACACAAGTGCGGCACATTCTCACTACTTTTGCTAGTTATCAAAAAACTAGCAGGTACGCTCGGCACTTTTACGGCCCAGCGTACCTGGTTTTCAAACCGCCACCCCTGGAGGTGGCGGATCCCATAGGAATCAATGGGAGTCTGACCATAGCGAAAGTACAAGTTCGCTGCTGACAGACATCCCATTGATTCCTATGGGAGCTGTCTACACCTAACACCCTAACATGTACCCCGAGTCTAAACACCGCTAATCTGACCCCCCCTACACCGCCGCAACTAAATAAAGTTATTACCCCCTAAACCGCCGCTCCCGGAGCCCACCGCAAGCTACTCTATACATATTAACCCCTAAACCGCCGCTCCCGGAGCCCACCGCAACTATAATAAATGTATTAACCCCTAAACCGCCGCTCCCTGAACCCGCCGCAGCCTATATTAAATGTATTAACCCCTATCCTGCCCCCCCTACACCGTCGCCACCTATAATAAATTTATTAACCCCTAATCTGCCCCCCCTACACCGTCACCACCTATAATAAATTTATTAACCCCTATCCTGCCCCCCACTACGCCGCCGCCACTGTAATAAAATGATTAACCCCTAAACCTAAGTCTAACCCTAACGCCCCCCTAACTTAAATATTAATTAAATAAATCTAAATAAATTAACTCTTATTAACTAAATGAATCCTATTTAAAACTAAATACCTTTAAAATAAACCCTAATATAGCTACAATATAAATAATAATTATATTATAGCTATCTTAGGATTTATATTTATTTTACAGGTAACTTTCAATTTATTTTAACCATGTACAATAACTATTAAATAGTTATTAACTATTTAATAGCTTACCTAGCTAAAATAAAGAGAAATGTACCTGTGAAATAAATCCTAACCTAAGTTACAATTACACCTAACACTACACTATACTTTAATAAATTATTCCTATTTAAAAATAAATACTTACCTGTAAAATAAACCCTAAGATAGCTACAATGTAATTAATAATTATATTATAGCTATCTTAGGATTTATATTTATTTTACAGGTAACTTTGTATTTATTTTAGCTAGTTAGAATAGTTATTAAATAGTTATTAACTATTTAATAACTACCTAGCTAAAAGAAATACAAAATTACCTGTAAAATAAATCCTAACTTAAGTTACAATTAAACCTAATACTACACTATCATTAAATTAACTAAATAAACTACCTACAAATAACTACAATTAAATACAATTACATAAACTAACTAAAGTACAAAAAATAAAAAAGCTAAGTTACAAAAAATAAAAAAGTAAGTTACAAACATGTTAAAAATATTACAACAATTTTAAGCTACTTACACCTAATCTAAGCCCCCTAATAAAATAACAAACCCCCCCAAAATAAAAAAAATCCCTACCCTATTCTAAATTAAATAAATTTCAAAGCTCTTTTACCTTACCAGCCCTTAAAAGGGCCATTTGTGGGGGCATGCCCCAAAAAGTTCAGCTCTTTTGCCTGTAAAAGAAAAATACAACCCCCCCCAACATTAAAACCCACCACCCACATACCCCTAATCTAACCCAAACCCCCCTTACAAAAACCTAACACTAATCCCCTGAAGATCATCCTACCTTGAGTCGTCTTCACTCATCCGAGCCACCGATGGAACTGAAGAGGACATCCGGAGCGGAAGAAGTTAATCCTCCAAGCGGCGCTGAAGAAATCTTCCATCCGATGAAGTCATCATCCAGGCGGCGCTGAAGAAGTCTTCGATCCGGCCGATGTCATCTTCAAAGAGGCGCTGAAGAGGTCTTCTATCCGGGCAAAGTCATCTTCCAAGCCGGGTCTTGAATCTTCCTTCCGCCGACGCGGAACCACCTTCTTCACCGACGGACTACGACGAATGACGGCTCCTTTAAGGGACGTCATCCAAGATGGCGTCCCCTCAATTCCGATTGGCTGATAGGATTCTATCAGCCAATCGGAATTAAGGTAGGAAAAATCTGATTGGCTGATGGAATCCATCGGTGGCTCGGATGAGTGAAGACGACTCAAGGTAGGATGATCTTCAGGGGATTAGTGTTAGGTTTTTGTAAGGGGGGTTTGGGTTAGATTAGGGGTATGTGGGTGGTGGGTTTTAATGTTGGGGGGGGGGGTTGTATTTTTCGTTTACAGGCAAAAGAGCTGAACTTTTTGGGGCATGCCCCCACAAATGGCCCTTTTAATGGCTGGTAAGGTAAAAGAGCTTTGAAATTTATTTAATTTAGAATAGGGTAGGGATTTTTTTTATTTTGGGGGGTTTGTTATTTTATTAGGGGGCTTAGATTAGGTGTAAGTAGCTTAAAATTGTTGTAATATTTTTAACATGTTTGTAACTTACTTTTTTATTTTTTGTAACTTAGCTTTTTTATTTTTTGTACTTTAGTTAGTTTATGTAATTGTATTTAATTGTAGTTATTTGTAGGTAGTTTATTTAGTTAATTTAATGATAGTGTAGTATTAGGTTTAATTGTAACTTAAGTTAGGATTTATTTTACAGGTAATTTTGTATTTCTTTTAGCTAGGTAGTTATTAAATAGTTAATAACTATTTAATAACTATTCTAACTAGCTAAAATAAATACAAAGTTACCTGTAAAATAAATATAAATCCTAAGATAGCTATAATATAATTATTATTTATATTGTAGCTATATTAGGGTTTATTTTAAAGGTAAGTATTTAGTTTTAAATAGGATTCATTTAGTTAATAAGTTAATTTATTTAGATTTATTTAATTAATATTTAAGTTAGGGGGGCGTTAGGGTTAGACTTAGGTTTAGGGGTTAATCATTTTATTACAGTGGCGGCGGCATAGTGGGGGGCAGGATAGGGGTTAATAAATTTATTATAGGTGGCGACGGTGTATGGGGGGGCAGATTAGGGGTTAATAAATTTATTATAGGTGGCGACGGTGTAGGGGGGGCACGATAGGGGTTAATAGGTTTAATATAGGTTGCGGCGGGTTCATAGAGCGGCGGTTTAGGGGTTAAACTATTTATTTAGTTGCGGAGAGGTGCGGGATCAGCAGGATAATAATTTTATAATAGAGGGCGACGGTATAGGGGGGGCAGGATAGGGGTTACTAGGTATAATGTAGGTGGCAGCGGTGTCCGGGAGCGGCGGTTTAGGGGTTAATACATTTATAAGAGTTGTGGCGGGGTCTAGGAGCGGCGGTTTAGGGGTTAATACATTTATAAGAGTTGCGGCAGGGTCTAGGAGCGGCGGTTTAGGGGTTAGTAACTTTATTTAGTTGCGGGGGGCTCCGGGGGCGCCGGTATAGGGGGGTAGAACAGTGCAGTTTAGTGTGAGTGCTTAGTGACAGGCTAGCAATAAAGCTGGGAAAAAGCCGAAGGGCAGCGAGATCGGATGAGTGATAACTGTCACAGTCCGCTGCTCATCGCCCCGCGGCTTTTTGACAGCTTTATTTGATAACTTAGGCGTATTTTTTCAGGTCCGCGGCGGCGAAGGTAGGCGAGCTTAGGCGGACGTATTGGGCCGGCGAAGCCAGAAAAGTAGACGGCTTGATAACTACCCCCCGAGAAGTCACCTGTATCTATTGCATTTTTAGATCTTACACTATATAATGATGAGAAGACCAATACTGTAGCCGTAAGGAATTATCATAAATTGACTGACAGAAACAGCCTTTTGAATGCCAAAAGTGGTCATTTAAGACCATGGAAACTAAATATTCCATATGGTCAATACCAAATACCAAAGGATTAGGCGAAATTGTACCAATATAGAAGATTTTAATGAGGAATCTAAAATCCTCACCAATAAATTTTTGGAAAAAGGTTATAGTACAGATTTACTAGATGAGAGTAAAAATAGGGTAGCTATGATGGATAGAGCTTTACTTATAGATAATAAATCCAAAATTAACAAACAAAATAAATGTCAGAAAGATAAGGAAAGTAAGCCTAAATTTGTAACACAATTCAGTAACCAACATTATAAAATTAAGAACATTCTGAACAAACACTGGAAAATTCTGAAATTAGATCCTGTTCTCAACCAAATATTAGGGGATAAACCAGAAGTGATTTTTAGGAGGAATAAAGATATTAAAAATTACATTGCACCTACTAAATTGAGGAAACCCAATAAAGTAGATTCTATAACTAGTTGGTGCGGTGGATGTAATGGTTTATATCCATGTAAAACAGTGGATTGTGTTATGCGTCCCTTAATAGGAGAAAATAGTGTGTATTTTACTAATTTTGATGGCACCAAACAATATTCTTGTAAAAGTAGATGCACATGCCACTCGACATACGTGGTTTATCAGTTAATTTGCAAATGTGGGTTGATTTACATTGGTCGCACGAAACGTAAGATAAAATATAGAATTAGGGAACACATTGGAAATATTGAGTCAGGATTTGAAAATCATAGTGTATCCCGCCACTTTCACACACATCACAATTGCAATCCTTTAGATTTAAGATCCAAAATTGTAGAATGGGTTACACCAAGTGTATGGGACACAAACAGACTACTCAGACTCAGGAAAAGGGAAAGCTTTTGGATAAAAACCCTAAATTGTATGGAGCCTAATGGGTTAAATATAGAATTAGACATACAGGCATTTTTATGAAAATATAATTTGATTTTTTAATAAGCTATAATATATCTGTTTTACGAATATTAGTCATTATGTATATTAATTGTTGTTTTCATGCATACATATATATTTTTGAGGATTTTTATATTGTATTTATTTGTTGTAACAATTTGTTTTAACCTTGTATTAATTTGTGTATTGTTGGATTTCTAGGATTTTTATATTTATAGAAATTATTGATGCAACATATTTAATGTATTGTTGAATTAATGGAATATGATATTTATTGGTTTTAATGTTCCTTAGGTGCCGCTATGTTCACTGTATTAAATTTGTATTATTTAGAAGGACGCACCTTATTGGCCTAAAAAGTAGGAGTGTGATCACTTAGACGGCTTATAGAGAGCATGACGACACCTAAGAGAATTCACTCTTGAGAAAGTCCCGCTGTGTCGGGACAAAACGCTTGTGTGCCGAGGATCATTATATTGAGGTATATTCTGTTTATATCAATTTGCATATTTGTTCAATTGCGGGACAGATAGCCTGCTATTTATTCATCAATTTACGGAAGACAAACAGCCCAGATAAACTTTGGGGATATCGTTATTCACCCTGACCGCGGATTATATCCATCTACCTGGGAACCTGAAACTGCTGTTTTCTGGAGCTGTCTTGCCGAATCCATGTTATGTGGGATAAGTTACTTTTGTAACACTGACACATCGTGTTATATGCTGTTTTTAACTTCACCTCTTGTGAGTTGCCACTTGTTGTGTGTGTATTAAATATCCTTTACTCTACATTTGAGTCTGCACTCTTCTCCTCTCTTTTCAGACTGTAATTCCATGTGAAATTAATCGCAAAATTGATACGCCAAAGTTAACAATGTGTCAACATAGTAAGATGTAGGCCAGTTCGCTGTAACAGAGAAAGATTTGTTCAATGCAAATTGATGCTCATGTTATTTGTGCATTCTACTACTAATCCACCTTTACATAATACTCTATTCGACCACATTAAAATTTATGAAACATTCAACTGGTACTCTCATGTCTTGATTGATGCAGCAAACCTGATTTTTAATCCACCACCTTTGAGCACGCGAATGCCATAGGAATCAAAGGGATGTTACTAGATTATAAAAGAGCGTGTCTACCAACACAGAAAGGTTTAGTTATATTCTGTTTGTCCTCTCATACAGTCATGAACAATGAACATGATTAAAGGGACAGTCAAGTCCAAAAAAAACATTCATGATTTAAATAGGGCATGTAATTTTAAACAACTTTCCAATTTACTTTTATCACCAATTTTGCTTTGTTCTCTTGGTATTCTTAGTTGAAAGCTAAACCTAGGAGGTTCATATGCTAATTTCTTAGACCTTGAAGGCCGCCACTAATCTAAATGCATTTTGATAGTTTTTCACCACTAGAGGGCGTTAGTTCACGTGTTTCATATAGATAACATTGAGCTCATGCAAGTGAATTTACCGAGGTATGACCACTGATTGGCTAAAATGCAAGTCTGTCAAAAGAACTGAAATAAGGGGGCAGTCTGCAGAGGCTTAGATACAAGGTAATTACAGAGGTAAAACGTGTATTATTATAACTGTGTTAGTTATGCAAAACTGGGGAATGGGTAATTAAGGGATTAAATATCTTTTAAAACAACAAAAATTCTGGTGTTGACTGCCCTTTAATGTCTTTACTCATTCATGCAAAAAAATGTATATATACAAAAGTAAATTTATGTAAGATTTATTGGTTGTACTTGTATAAAAAACAGAATTTATGCTTACCTGATAAATTACTTTCTCCAACGGTGTGTCCGGTCCACGGCGTCATCCTTACTTGTGGGATATCTCTTCCCCAACAGGAAATGGCAAAGAGTCCCAGCAAAGCTGGCCATATAGTCCCTCCTAGGCTCCGCCCACCCCAGTCATTCGACCGACGGACAGGAGGAAATATATATAGGAGAAACCATATGGTACCGTGGTGACTGTAGTTAGAGAAAATAATTCATCAGACCTGATTAAAAAACCAGGGCGGGCCGTGGACCGGACACACCGTTGGAGAAAGTAATTTATCAGGTAAGCATAAATTCTGTTTTCTCCAACATTGGTGTGTCCGGTCCACGGCGTCATCCTTACTTGTGGGAACCAATACCAAAGCTTTAGGACACGGATGAAGGGAGGGAGCAAATCAGGTTACCTAAACGGAAGGCACCACAGCTTGCAAAACCTTTCTCCCAAAAATAGCCTCCGAAGAAGCAAAAGTATCAAATTTGTAAAATTTGGCAAAAGTTTGCAGTGAAGACCAAGTCGCTGCCTTACATATCTGGTCAACAGAAGCCTCGTTCTTGAAGGCCCATGTGGAAGCCACAGCCCTAGTGGAGTGAGCTGTGATTCTTTCAGGAGGCTGCCGTCCGGCAGTCTCATAAGCCAATCGGATGATGCTTTTAAGCCAAAAGGAAAGAGAGGTAGAAGTTGCTTTTTGACCTCTCCTTTTACCAGAATAAACAACAAACAAGGAAGATGTTTGTCTGAAATCTTTTGTAGCCTCTAAATAGAATTTTAGAGCACGGACTACGTCCAAATAGTGTAACAAACGTTCCTTCTTTGAAACTGGATTCGGACATAAAGAAGGTACAACTATCTCCTGGTTAATATTTTTGTTAGAAACAACCTTAGGAAGAAAACCAGGCTTAGTACGCAAAACCACCTTATCTGCATGGAACACCAGATAGGGCGGAGAACACTGCAGAGCAGATAACTCTGAAACTCTTCTAGCAGAAGAAATTGCAACCAAAAACAAAACTTTCCAAGATAGTAACTTAATATCTATGGAATGTAAAGGTTCAAACGGAACCCCTTGAAGAACTGAAAGAACTAGATTTAGACTCCAGGGAGGAGTCAAAGGTCTGTAAACAGGCTTGATCCTAACCAGAGCCTGAACAAATGCTTGAACATCTGGCACAGCTGCCAGTCTTTTGTGTAGTAAGACAGATAAAGCAGAGATCTGTCCCTTTAGAGAACTTGCAGATAATCCTTTCTCCAAACCTTCTTGTAGAAAGGAGAGAATCTTAGGAATTTTTATCTTATTCCATGGGAATCCTTTGGATTCACACCAACAGATATATCTTTTCCATATTTTATGGTAAATCTTTCTAGTTACCGGTTTTCTGGCCTGAACCAGAGTATCTATCACAGAATCTGAAAACCCACGCTTCGATAGAATCAAGCGTTCAATCTCCAAGCCGTCAGCTGGAGGGAGACCAGATTTGGATGTTCGAATGGACCCTGAACAAGAAGGTCCTGTCTCAAAGGTAGCTTCCATGGTGGAACCGATGACATATTCACCAGGTCTGCATACCAAGTCCTGCGTGGCCACGCAGGAGCTATCAAGATCACCGAGGCCCTCTCCTGATTGATCCTGGCTACCAGCCTGGGAATGAGAGGAAACGGTGGAAATACATAAGCTAGGTTGAAGGTCCAAGGTGCTACTAGTGCATCTACTAGAGTCGCCTTGGGATCCCTGGATCTGGACCCGTAGCAAGGAACCTTGAAGTTCTGAGGAGACGCCATCAGATCCATGTCTGGAATGCCCCATAATTGAGTTATTTGGGCAAAGATCTCCGGATGGAGTTCCCACTCCCCCGGATGGAATGTCTGACGACTCAGAAAATCCGCCTCCCAGTTTTCCACACCTGAGATGTGGATCGCAGACAGGTGGCAGGAGTGATCCTCCGCCCATTGAATTATTTTGGTCACTTCTTTCATCGCCAGGGAACTCCTTGTTCCCCCCTGATGATTGATATACGCAACGGTCGTCATGTTGTCTGATTGGAACCTTATGAATCTGGCCTTTGCTAGTTGAGGCCAAGCCCTGAGAGCATTGAATATCGCTCTCAGTTCCAGAATGTTTATCGGGAGAAGAGACTCTTCCTGAGACCATAGACCCTGAGCTTTCAGGGATTCCCAGACCGCGCCCCAGCCCACTAGACTGGCGTCGGTCGTGACAATGACCCACTCTGGTCTGCGGAAGCTCATTCCCTGGGACAGATGGTCCAGGGTCAGCCACCAACGGAGTGAATCTCTGGTCTTCTGATCTACTTGAATCATTGGAGACAAGTCTGTATAGTCCCCATTCCACTGTTTGAGCATGCACAGTTGTAATGGTCTTAGATGAATTCGTGCAAAAGGAACTATGTCCATTGCTGCAACCATCAACCCTACTACTTCCATGCACTGCGCTATGGAAGGACGAGGAACAGAATGAAGAACTTGACAAGAGCTTAGAAGTTTTGACTTTCTGACCTCTGTCAGAAAAATCCTCATTTCTAAGGAATCTATTATTGTTCCCAAGAAGGGAACTCTTGTCGACGGAGACAGAGAACTTTTTTCTATGTTCACCTTCCATCCGTGTGATCTGAGAAAGGCCAGAACGATGTTTGTATGAGCCTTTGCTTTTGACAGGGACGACGCTTGTATTAGAATGTCGTCCAAGTAAGGTACTACTGCAATGCCCCTTGGTCTTAGAACCGCTAGAAGGGACCCTAGTACCTTTGTGAAAATCCTTGGAGCAGTGGCTAACCCGAATGGGAGGGCCACAAACTGGTAATGCTTGTCCAGAAAAGCGAACCTTAAGAACTGATGATGTTCTTTGTGGATAGGAATATGTAGGTACGCATCCTTTAGATCTACGGTAGTCATAAAGTGACTTTCCTGGATAGTGGGTAGAATCATTCGAATGGTTTCCATCTTGAACGATGGTACCCTGAGAAATTTGTTTAGGATCTTCAAATCCAAAATTGGTCTGAAAGTTCCCTCTTTTTTGGGAACTACGAACAGATTGGAATAAAATCCCATTCCTTGTTCCTTTATTGGAACTGGGTGTATCACTCCCATCTTTAACAGGTCTTCTACACAATGTAAGAACGCCTGTCTCTTTATTTGGTTTGAGGATAAGTGAGACATGTGGAACCTTCCCCTTGGGGGTAGTTCCCTGAATTCCAGGAGATAACCCTGAGAAACTATTTCTAGCACCCAGGGATCCTGAACATTTCTTGCCCAAGCCTGAGCAAAGAGAGAGAGTCTGCCCCCCACTAGATCCGGTCCCGGATCGGGGGCTACTCCTTCATGCTGTTTTGTTAGTAGCGGCAGGCTTCTTGGCCTGCTTACCCTTGTTCCAGCCTTGCATCGGTTTCCAGGCTGGTTTGGGTTGTGAGGCATTACCCTCTTGCTTAGAGGATGCAGAATTAGAGGCCGGTCCGTTCCTGAAATTGCGAAAGGAACGAAAATTAGACTTATTTTTGGCCTTGAAAGGCCTATCTTGTGGAAGGGCGTGGCCCTTTCCCCAGTGATGTCTGAAATAATCTCTTTCAATTCTGGTCCAAATAGAGTTTTACCTTTGAAAGGGATGTTAAGCAATTTTGTCTTGGATGACACATCCGCTGACCAAGACTTTAGCCAAATCGCTCTGCGCGCCACGATAGCAAACCCTGAATTTTTCGCCGCTAATCTAGCTAATTGCAAAGCGGCATCTAAAATAAAAGAGTTAGCCAACTTAAGTGCGTGAACTCTGTCCATAACCTCCTCATATGGAGTCTCTCTACTAAGCGAGTTTTCTAGTTCCTCGAACCAGAACCACGCTGCTGTAGTGACAGGAACAATGCACGAAATGGGTTGTAGAAGGTAACCTTGCTGTACAAAATTTTTTTTAAGCAAACCCTCCAATTTTTTATCCATAGGATCTTTGAAAGCACAACTATCTTCGATAGGAATAGTAGTGCGTTTGTTTAGAGTAGAAACTGCCCCCTCGACCTTAGGGACTGTCTGCCATAAGTCCTTTCTGGGGTCGACCATAGGAAATAATTTCTTAAATATAGGGGGGGGAACAAAAGGTATGCCGGGCTTTTCCCACTCCTTATTTACTATGTCCGCCACCCGCTTGGGTATAGGAAAAGCGTCGGGGTGCACCGGAACCTCTAGGAACTTGTCCATCTTGCATAATTTCTCTGGAATGACCAAGTTGTCACAATCATCCAGAGTAGATAACACCTCCTTAAGCAGTGCGCGGAGATGTTCTAATTTAAATTTAAATGTCACAACATCAGGTTCAGCTTGTTGAGAAATTTTTCCTGAATCTGAAATTTCCCCATCTGACAAAACCTCCCTCATGGCCCCTTCAGATTGGTGTGAGGGTATGACAGAACAATTATCATCAGCGCCCTCCTGCTCTTCAGTGTTTAAAACAGAGCAATCGCGCTTTCTCTGATAAGTAGGCATTTTGGATAAAATATTTGCTATGGAGTTATCCATTACAGCCGTTAATTGTTGCATGGTAATAAGCATTGGCGCACTAGATGTACTAGGGGCCTCCTGTGTGGGCAAAACTGGTGTAGACACAGTAGGAGATGATGTAGTATCATGTTTACTCCCCTCATCTGAGGAATCATCTTGGGCAATTTCATTATCTGTGGCAGTACTGTCCTTACTTTGTTTGGACGTTATGGCACAATTATCACATAAATTTAAATGGGGAGACACATTGGCTTTCATACATATAGAACATAGCTTATCCGAAGGCACAGACATGTTAAACAGGCTTAAACTTGTCAACAAAGCACAAAAAACTTTTAAAACAAAACCGTTACTGTCTCTTTAAATTTTAAACAGAAAACACTTTATTACTGAATATGTGAAAAAGTATGAAGGAATTGTTCACCACAGTGTCTTAAAGCATTAAGAGTATTGCACACCAAATTTCAGAGCTTTAACCCTTAAAATAACGGAACCGGAGCCGTTTACAAATTTAACCCCTATACAGTCCCAGCTATAGCCTTTGCTGAGACCCAACCAAGCCCAGAGGGGAATACGATACCAATTGACGCCTTCTAGAAGCTTTTCCAGCAAATTTCAGATCCTCACACATGCATCTGCATGCCCTGCTCTCAAAAAACAACTGTGCAGTAATGGCGCAAAAATGAGGCTCAGTCTACAACTAGGAAGGCCCCCTGACTGGAAAAGGTGTCTAACATAGTGCCTGCCGTTAATAAACGTTCCCCAAGTTTATAAATGCGAATTGTCAGCATAAATATGAATAAAATGCCCAAATAAAGCAATCGATTTAGCCCATAAAAATGTCTACCAGTTTTTTAGCCCATATTAAGCCCTTTATTCTGTTTGTTTGACTAAGAAAATGGCTTACCGGTCCCCATGAGGGGAAATGACAGCCTTCCAGCATTACATGGTCTTGTTAGAAATATGGCTAGTCATACCTTAAGCAGAAAAGTCTGCTAACTGTTTCCCCCAACTGAAGTTACTTCATCTCAACAGTCCTATGTGGAAACAGCAATCGATTTTAGTTACTGTCTGCTAAAATCATCTTCCTCTCACAAACAGAAATCTTCATCCTTTTCTGTTTCAGAGTAAATAGTACATACCAGCACTATTTTAAAATAACAAACACTTGATAGAAGAATAAAAACTACATTTAAACACCAAAAAACTCTTAACCATCTCCGTGGAGATGTTGCCTGTGCAACGGCAAAGAGAATGACTGGGGTGGGCGGAGCCTAGGAGGGACTATATGGCCAGCTTTGCTGGGACTCTTTGTCATTTCCTGTTGGGGAAGAGATATCCCACAAGTAAGGATGACGCCGTGGACCGGACACACCAATGTTGGAGAAACAGCTATTTCAAGGACACAATAAGTTATTCAACTAAATATTACATTTAGGAACTGTTCTTTTTCACAGACAAGAATGAAATGTTGTAATTAAAATGGCGTACATGGTAAAAACTGTATGAAAACACAAGTAATGTTATGGACATGTGATGAGGATCATACACAATTCTGGGTAGATTACTTGATAAATAGTGAAATCTGTGCCATCGATGCTTCATATTTATCAAAATGCTCTTCACGTCATATTTGCCGCACATGAGTTTGACAGTTTTTTTTAATAAATAAGGACGTTGAATGAAGATTCGCATCAGCGATGTACAGCAAGCATATTTAACAGAGCGAAGGAGGTCAGGTTGATGCATTGATAAATTGACCCCTTAGTTTGGATTTTAAAAAGTGATCATTGAATCTACCCTCTAAAGAAACTAAACACATGGAAGTGGGGGCAATGCCAGTATGCTCCATAATGTGTACATAAACACACAAACAATAAATGCAAAGACCACCAAATTATACACTCTACTGTGCAAACATATATAAGGAAACAGAACAAGTACAGTAAATAAAATGTACCCCTCGGACTTAAGGTAAAAGTCAGAGCGTTAGGAGACAAAAAACAATAATTAGAAATTTGGGCCTCTAGTTATCAAGCCATCAACCGCAAATACGCTGGAATTCCGCAGCGTATTTGTGGCGAGCCTGATTTGCCTTAGTTATCAAAAGCTACAGACCAGCAAAAGTAGAATATAGTGACGTAACATACGATCCGCCGGACTCAGTCCGACACAGATCGATGCTTACGTCACTACAGATGTTCTGAACGCAAGTTTGGCACAATCTGACTATTTTTGGAAGTTATCAAATTCCTACCAGGTACACTCGCCACTTTTCCGGCCCAGGGTACCTGGTTTTCAATCCGCCGCCCTGGAGGCGGATGCCATAGAAATCAATGGGAGTCGGAAAGCAGCGAGAGCTTATGTTCGCTGCTGCCCAATATCCCATTGATTCCTATGGTAAATGTCTACACCTAACACCCTAACATGTACCCCCCACACCGCCGCAACTAAATAAAGTGTTTAACCCCTAAACCGCCACTCCCGGAGCCCGCCGTCACCTATATTATACTTATTAACCCCTAATCTGCCCCCCCATACCGCCGCAACTCTAATAAATGTATTAACCCCTAAACCGCCGCTCCCGGAGCCCACTCTAATAAAGTGTTTAACCCCTAATCTGCTGCCACCTACACCGCTGCCACCTACATTATATTTATTAACCCCTAATCTGCCCCCCTACACCGCCGCCACCTACCTACATTTATTAACCCCTAATCTGCTGCCCCCAACGTCGCCGACACTATATTAAATGTATTAACCCCTAAACCTAAGTCTAACCCTAATCCTAACACCCCGCTAACGTAAATATAATTTAAATAAATCTAAATAAAATTACTATCATTAAATAAATTATTCCTATTTAAAACTAAATACTTACTAAATAGTTACATTGTAGCTATCTTAGGATTTATTTTTATTTTACAGGCAAGTTTGTATTTATTTTAACTAGGTACAATAGTTATTAAATAGCTATTAACTATTTAATAACTTCCTAGTTAAAATAAATACAAATATACCTGTAAAATAAAACCTAACCTAAGTTACAATTACACCTAACCTACACTATAATTAAATTAATTCCCTAAACTAAATACAATCAGCCAATGCGAGCTCAATCCTATTGGCTGATTGGATCAGCCAATAGGATTGAACGTCAATCCTATTGGCTGATTGCATCAGCCAATAGGATTTTTCCTGCATTAATTCCGATTGGCTGATAGAATTCTATCAGCCAATCGGAATTCAAGGGACGCCATCTTGGATGACGTCACTTAAAGGGCCCGTCATTGTTCAAGAAGACTCCGGATGAAGAGGATGCTCCACATCGGATGTCTTGAAGATGGAGCCGCTCCGCGCCAGATGGATGAAGATAGAAGATGCCGCCTGGATGAAGACTTCTGCCCGTCTGAACGACCTCTTCTGGCTGGCTTCGATGAAGACTTCTGCCCGTCTGGAGGACCACTTCTCCTGGCTTCAATGGAGGACTTCGGCCCGGCTGGGTGAAGACGTCTCAAGGTAGGGAGATCTTCAAGGGGTTAGTGTTAGGTTTTTTTAAGGGGGGATTGGGTGGGTTTTAGAGTAGGGTTGGGTGTGTGGGTGGTGGGTTTTAATGTTGGGGGGGTATTGTACTTTTTTTGTACTTTTTTTTACAGGTAAAAGAGCTGATTACTTTGGGGCAATGCCCCGCAAAAGGCCCTTTTAAGGGCTATTCGTAATTTAGTATAGGGTAGGGCTTTTTATTATTTTTATTTATTTTATTAGGGGGATTAGATTAGGTGTAATTAGTTTAATTTTTTTTTAATTATTTTATTATTTTCTGTAATTTAGTGGGGTTTTTTTTGTACTTTAGATAATTGTTTTTAATTGTATTTAATTGTATTTAGTTTAGGGAATTAATTTAATTATAGTGTTAGGTGTAATTGTAACTTAGGTTAGGTTTTATTTTACAGGTATATTTGTATTTATTTTAACTAGGAAGTTATTAAATAGTTAATAACTATTTAATAACTATTCTACCTAGTTAAAATAAATACAAAGTTGCCTGTAAAATAAAAATAAATCCTAAGATAGCTACAATGTAACTATTAGTTATATTGTAGCTAGCTTAGGGTTTATTTTATAGGTAAGTATTTAGTTTTAAATAGGAATAATTTATTTAGATTTAGTTAAATTATATTTAAGTTAGGGGGTGTTAGGGTTAGTGTTAGACTTAGGTTTAGGGGTTAATACATTTAATATAGTGGCGGCGGTGTAGGGGGGGCAGATTGAGGGTTAATAAATATGATGTAGGTGGCAGCGGTGTAGGGGGGCAGATTAGGGGTTAATAAATATAATGTAGGTGGCAGTGGGCTCTGGGAGTGGCGGTTTAGGGGTTTAACACTTTATTTAGTTGCGGTGGGGTCCGGGAGCGGCGGTTTAGGGGTTAAACACTTTATTTAGTTGCGTCGGGGTCTGGGAGCGGCGGTTTAGGGTTAATACATTTATTAGAGTTGCGGTGGGCCCCGGGAGTGGCGGTTTAGGGGTTAATAACTTTATTTAGGTGTGGTGGGCTCCGGGAGCGGCGGTTTAGGGGTTAAACACTTTATTTAGTTGCGGCGGAGTCAGGGAGCGGCGGTTTAGGGGGTAAACAGTTTAGTATAGTGTGGGTGTTTAGTGACAGGGTACCAAGAAAGCTGTAAAAAAGCCGAAGAGCAGCGAGATCGATGACTGTTAGTTAACAACAGTCCGCTGCTCACCGCCCCGTACTTGGTGCGCGACTTTTTGACAGCTTTTTTGATAATTTTGGAGAATGTATTCAGATCCGCGGCAGCAATGTTAGGCGAACTTAGGCGAGCGTATTGGTACCGTTGAATGCAAGAAAGTCGACGGCTTGATAAGTAGGGGCCAAAGGATCATCTTTGTGAAAAATAATTAATAAGTAATAATATATAATTAAATAATTAATAAATTAAATTTATATAATACTATTAGTGCACTGACAGAAGAAATATATTCAAACTCATGAAATATTAAATATGCTTACTCCCTCCTACAGTATAAATCTAAGGAGTAGTTGCATTTAAAATGGAAGTTACAAGACAAGTAGAAAAGTTGTTGCAGAGATCAGTTAAAAAAATAAATAAAGTACAGTGCGCACACACACAGGGAATCGTCCAATATATATATTATTAACTCTTCTGTTATATGCCAGTGGGTATGATGTAGAACAAAGTCCTATTATCTGGTAACTGAGCTCTGAAGCAACCAGAAGCAAGTACCATGTAATGTAAAGTCTCCTTAATACTAGACGCCTTAACTAATAAAAAGCCTAGTTACAGATGGTGGTATATAGTCTGTTTAATAAATAAGTCCCTTGGCTATGATGTACTGAACATCTACCTGCTAATAGCCCTTGGGCTTTGTGAGTGCATGAGTGTTATTACTTACCTAAAATGCACCCTTCTATTGTGCTTACCAGCTACAGAAAAGTCTGCTCTAGTAAGCAGCCCATCCAATGCTGTGTAAAAAATAGAAGAGGATATCATTGTGGAGTATAATGGTGACTGAATAGGAGGACAAGTCCCTGCAACACCTGTGGCATGCTTGCAACTAAGTATCAAAAAAATGATGATGGGATACAGGGTCAAATGCCTAATCAGTCCTTATAATAACAACAACAGTCCATAACACTGATATCCAGATACAAATTGTACACACCCACTTATCCAATATTGGTTTGAATAGGTAGTCCAATTAGTGGTCTCAAAAAACCACTGAAATCAATGTATACCTGGCTGTATTCAACAATCTTGATGCTGATATCAATATTCCCAGATGTAAGTAGAAAAGCCTCTGGGGTTCAATAAAATTTTGAGCTTCTATTCCAGTAAGCGTAGATACCCACTGCGATTCAATCAACCAATACAAAGTATACAGTAATTTCGGGTAACTCACACATAAACGAAATCACATATCCTTGTAAAATACACCTGCAGACTGGCCACTGCCGTGATCAACCAATCAGCTCAAGTTGATAGTAAAACAATTACTTTGGATACTGTCTGTACAAGCGGCCATTCTCATAACATAATAGAGACGAATTACACAGTGTGTATTGAAATATGTATGGAACAGTCTTACCCTCCTATTCTCCTTAACGGCAAAAGGCGTCCAGATCACAATCTTCTTACCGCATCCCACAACAGAGGTCTCTCTCTTCACTCAGTAGTGTGTGACGTATCCTCGTCTGGGAGCCGGTTCGGACGACTATTGGTCAGTGCGTTGGTGTGTGTTAGGCAGCCAGCCTATCCTGAGCAATTCCGTTACAGGATCCATGCTTCACTGGATGGCCTCAACTATGTATATCCAAACAAACGAAGAACAAGGAGCACCGGATCTGCTTAAAAACACTTTTATTAATGAAACAGTTTAAAAACTAGAAATTCATCCGCATACAGAAAGGGAAAGACGGAACAAGGTTCCCCCCTTTGCTAGACTGGATAACGGCTGACGCGTTTCAGCTTTACGCTGTACGTACTTAAAGAACCTTTTAGGGTTTGACTTAGAATCCTTTGCAATGAATCTTTTTTATTTTCAATTTTGGCTAATTTGATTTATTTTTTTCATGCTTTGTTACATTCCTTATAAATTTGGTATGTTGAGTCTATACTATTTTCTTTGAATAATTTAAATGCCCTACGTTTTTTCCTCATTTTTCTTAAAGGAACAGTCAATACAGTAGATTTGCATAATCATCAAATGCAAGATAACAAGACAGTAGCACTTAGTCTGAACTTCAAATGAGTAGTAGATTTTTTTTCTGCCAATTTTAAAAGTCATGTCTATTTCCACTCCACCTGTACCATGTGACAACCATCAGCCAATCACAAATGCATACACGTAGCATGTGATGTGACAGCCATCAGCCAATCATAAATGCTTATTCTGTGAATTCTTGCACATGCTCAGTAGGAGCTGGTGACTCAAAAAGTTTAAATATAAAAAAACTGTGCACATATTGTTAATGGAAGTCTAATGGAAAGTTGTTTAAAATTGCATGCTCTATGTGAATAATGCAAATTTAATTTTGACTTGAGTGTCCCTTTAATACATTTTTATTTAGACACATTGGCCTCTAGTTATCAACGTGTCTATTTAGACACATTGGCCTCTAGTTATCAACGTGTCTACTTTACCCAATATGCCCACCTAAGCTCGCCTACCATCGCCGCCGTGGACCTGAATACGCTCGCCAAAGTTATCAAAAAAGCTGTCAAAAAGCCGCGCACCAAGTACGGGGCGATGAGCAGCGGACTGTGATAGTTATCACTCATCCGATCTCGCTGCTCTTCGGCTTTTTGACAGCTTTATTGACAAGCTGTCACTAAGCACCCACACTAACTATACTGTTCTACCCCTATACCGGCGCCCCCGGAGCCCCCATAACTAAATAAAGTTAGTAACCCCTAAACCTAAGTCTAACCCTAACCCTAACACCCCCTAAACTTAAATATGAATTAAATACATCTAAATAAATTTAACTCTTATTAAATTAATTATTCCTATTTAAAATGAAATACTTACCTTTAAAATAAACCCTAAGATAGCTACAATATAATTAATAATTACATTGTAGCTATTTTAGGATTTATATTTATTTTACAGGTAACTTTGTATTTATTTTAGCTAGTTAGAATAGTTATTAAATAGTTATTAACTATTTAATAACTACCTAGCTAAAAGAAATACAAAATTACCTGTAAAATAAATCCTAACCTAAGTTACAATTAAACCTAACACGACACTATCAATAAATAAATAAAATTAATTAACTACAAATACCTACAATTAAATACAATTAAATAAACTAACTAAAGTACAAAAAATAAAAAAGCTAAGTTACAAAAAATAAAAAAAATAAGTTACAAACATTTAAAAAAATATTACAACAATTTTAAGATACTTACACCTAATCTAAGCCCCCTAATAAAATAACAAATCCCCCCAAAATAAAAAAATTCCCTACCCTATTCTACATTAAAAAGTTAACAGCTCTATTACCTTACTAGCCCTTAAATGGCCTTTTGTGGGGCATGCCCCAAAGAAAACAGCTCTTTTGCCTGTAAAATAAAAATACAACCCCCCCAACATTAAAACCCACCACCCACATACCCCTACTCTAACCCAAACCCCCCTTAAATAAACCTAACACTACCCCCCTGAAGATCATCCTACCTTTAGCCGACTTCAGCCAGCCGACCACCGATGGACCAAAAGAAGACATCGGGAGCGGCAGAAGTCTTCATCCTATCCGGGCAGAAGAGGACATCCGGACCAGCAAACATCTTCATCCAATCGGCATCTTCATCCATCCGACGAGGAGCGTCTCCATCTTCAAGACCTCTGGTGCGGAACATCCTCTTCTCCCGACGACTAGACGACGAATGACGGTTCCTTTAAGGGACGTCATCCAAGATGGCATCCCTCGAATTCCGATTGGCTGATAGGAGTCTATCAGCCAATCGGAATTAAGGTAGGAAAAATCTGATTGGCTGATCCAATCAGCCAATCAGATTGAGCTTGCATTCTATTGGCTGATCGGAACAGCCAATAGAATGCGAGCTCAATCTGATTGGCTGATTGGATCAGCCAATCGGATTGAACTTCAATCTGATTGGCTGATTGGATCAGCCAATCAGATTTTTCCTACCTTAATTCCGATTGGCTGATAGAATCCTATCAGCCAATCGGAATTCGAGGGACGCCATCTTGGATGACGTCCCTTAAAGGAACCGTCATTCGTCATCTAGTCGTCGGGAGAAGAGGATGTTCCACGCCGCAGGTCTTGAAGATGGAGCCGCTCCTCGTCGGATGGATGAAGATAGAAGATGCCGCTTGGATGAAGATGCTTGCCGGTCCGGATGTCCTCTTCTGCCCGGATAGGATGTCTTCTTTTGGTCCATCGGTGGTCGGCTGGCTGAAGACGGCTAAAGGTAGGATGATCTTCAGGGGGGTAGTGTTAGGTTTATTTAAGGGGGGTTTGGGTTAGAGTAGGGGTATGTGGGTGGTGGGTTTTAATGTTGGGGGGGTTGTATTTTTATTTTACAGGCAAAAGAGCTGTTTTCTTTGGGGCATGCCCCGCAAAAGACCCTTTTAAGGGCTGGTAAGGTAATAGAGCTGGTAACTTTTTAATGTAGAATAGGGTAGGGAATTTTTTATTTTGGGGGGATTTGTTATTTTATTAGGGGGCTTAGATTAGGTGTAAGTAGCTTAAAATTGTTGTAATATTTTTTAAATGTTTGTAACTTATTTTTTTTATTTTTTGTAACTTAGCTTTCTCCAACATAGGTGTGTCCGGTCCACGGCGTCATCCTTACTTGTGGGATATTCTCCTCCCCAACAGGAAATGGCAAAGAGCCCAGCAAAGCTGGTCATATGATCCCTCCTAGGCTCCGCCTACCCCCGTCATTCTCTTTGCCGTTGCACAGGCAACATCTCCACGGAGATGGCTAAGAGTTTTTTGGTGTTTAAATGTAGTTTTTATTCTTCAATCAAGTGTTTGTTATTTTAAAATAGTGCTGGTATGTACTATTTACTCTGAAACAGAAAAGAGAAGAAGATTTCTGTTTGTGAGAGGAAGATGATTTTAGCAAACGTTACTAAAATCGATTGCTGTTTCCACACAGGACTGTCGAGATGAAGTAACTTCAGTTGGGGGAAGCAGTTGGCAGACTTTTCTGCCTGAGGTATGATGGCCACATTTCTAACACGACTTGGTAATGCTGGAAGGCTGTCATTTTCCCTATGGGGACCGGTAAGCCATTTTCTTAGATTAAGTATAAGAATAAAGGCTTTATAAGGGCTTAAAAAACTGGTAGACATTTTTCTGGGCTAAAACGATTACTTGCTAAGCATATTTGACAGATTATAGCGCTTTATAGTTATTATAATCTTGGGAATTGTTGTTAAAAAACGGCAGGCACTGTATGGACACCTTTTTCAGATGGGGGCCTTCTCTAGTCATAGGCAGAGCCTCATTTTCGCGCCACTAATGCGCAGTTGTTTTTGGAAGGCAAGGCATGCAGATGCATGTGTGAGGAGCTAAGATCCACTGAAAAAGCTTATAGAAGGCGTCATTTGGTATCGTATTCCCCTCTGGGCTTGGTTGGGTCTCAGCAAAGCAGATTCCTGGGACTGTATAGGGGTTAAATGTAAAAACGGCTCCGGTTCCGTTATTTTGAGGGTTAAAGCTTTCAAATTTGGTGTGCAATACTTTTAAGGCTTTAAGACACTGTGGTGAAATTTTGGTGAATTTTGAACAATTGCTTCATACTTTTTCTCATATTCAGTAATAAAGTGTGTTCTGTTTAAAATTTAAAGTGACAGCAGTGGCGTCACTAGGGTTGGTGTCACCCGGTGCGGTAAGTCATGGTGTCACCCCCCCCCAGAAAGCAGACACACACAAAAACACAGGCAAACACACATACAAACACTCAGACACACTTAAAAACATACTCAGATGCACACACAAACACTCGGAAACACACTCAGACACACACACAAAAACACACACACAAAAACACTGAGACACACAAAAACTCAGACACACACTTACAAAATATGTAAACTGCACTGCATTAATTATGAAGCTCATGCCTAGAGCTGCTCCCTGGCTCAGCAGAACGTCAAATGAATGATAAACAGAGCACTCTAAAATAAATCACTGAAGAAAAGGTTTAGGCGCACAAACTATGAAAATTCTGCTCTCTGACTCTGTTCCAAGTCTGTCAGTGCACAGCCCTGGGCCGCATGTCACTGAGCAGTGAGCACAGATAGCCAGGCAGGTTTAGGCTAGCAGCGCAACTTTGCAAGCCCCACGGCACACCCACAACATTCATATTGAAATTGGGCAGGGGAGGAGCAAAGTACAAACAAGCAAAAGCAGCCGGGAAAACTATTTGTTGAAATTGCAGCACTGGCTCAAGGGGCAAAAAATTGTGTGTCTACAACTTCCCCAGTCCCACTAATGTTCACAAATGCCAGCCTCTAATAAAATAATCTATGCATCTCAACATTGCATTTCTTTGAATTTCAATAAAAAATTAAAAAAAAAAAAAAAAAAAAAAAAAAAAAATTTTTTTTTTTGGTGTCACCCCCTGGAGGGTGTCACCCGGGTGCGGCCCGCCCCCCCCGCCCCCCCTAGTGACGCCACTGAGTGACAGTAACGGTTTTATTTTAAAACGTTTTTTGTGCTTTGTTGTCAAGTTTAAGCCTGTTTAACATGTCTGAACCATCAGATAAACGATGTTCTATATGTATGGAAGCCAATGTGTCTCCCCATTTAAATATATGTGATAATTGTGACATGGTGTCCAAACAAAGTAGGGACAATGATGCCACAGATAATAATAGTGCCCAAGATGATTCTTCAGATGAGGGGAGTAAGCATGGTACTGCATCACCCCCTTCTGTGTCTACACCAGTTTTGCCCACACAAGAGGCCCCTAGTACATCTAGTGCGCCAATACTTATTACTATGCAACAATTAACGGCTGTTATGGATAATTCTATTGCAAATATTTTATCTAAAATGCCTACTTATCAAAGAAAGCGCGATTGCTCTGTTTTAAACACTGAAGAGCAAGAGGACGCTGATGATAACGCTTCTGACATACCCTCACACCAATCTGAAGGGGCAAGGAGGGAGGTTTTGTCTGAGGGAGAAATTTCAGATTCAGGGAAAATTTCTCAACAAGCTGAACCTGATGTTGTAACATTTAAATTTAAATTAGAACATCTCCGCGCACTGCTTAAGGAGGTATTATCTACTCTGGATGATTGTGACAATTTGGTCATTCCAGAGAAATTATGTAAGATGGATAAGTTCCTAGAGGTTCCGGTGCCCCCCGATGTTTTTCCTATACCCAAGCGGGTGGCGGATATAGTAAACAAGGAATGGGAAAGGCCCGGCATACCTTTTGTGCCTCCCCCTATATTTAAGAAATTATTTCCTATAGTCGACCCCAGAAAGGACTTATGGCAGACAGTCCCTAAGGTCGAGGGGGCGGTCTCTACTCTAAACAAACACACTACCATTCCCATAGAAGATAGTTGTGTTTTTAAAGATCCTATGGATAAAAAATTAGAGGGTTTGCTTAAAAAGATGTTTGTTCAGCAAGGTTACCTTCTTCAACCAATTTCATGCATTGTTCCTGTCACTACGGCAGCGTGTTTCTGGTTCGAAGAACTAGAAAAGTCGCTCGATAAAGAATCTTCGTATGAGGAGATTATGGACAGAGTTCATGCACTTAAACTGGCTAACTCTTTTATTCTAGATGCCGCTTTGCAAAGCGAGATTAGCGGCGAAAAATTCAGGGTTTGCTATCGTGGCGCGCAGAGCGCTCTGGCTGAAGTCTTGGTCAGCGGATGTGTCTTCCAAGACAAAATTACTTAACATCCCTTTCAAGGGCAAAACACTGTTTGGGCCTGATTTGAAAGAGATTATTTCAGACATCACCGGAGGAAAGGGCCACGCCCTTCCTCAGGATAGGTCTTTTAAGGCTAGAAATAAGCCTAATTTTCGTCCCTTTCGCAGAAACGGACCAGCCTCTATTTCTACATCCTCTAAGCAAGAGGGTAATACTTCTCAACCCAAACCAGCCTGGAGACCGATGCAAGGCTGGAACAAGGGTAAGCAGGCCAAGAAGCCTGCCACTGCTACCAAAACAGCATGAAGGGATGGCCCCCGATCCGGGACCGGATCTGGTGGGGGGCAGACTTTCTCTCTTTGCTCAGGCCTGGGCAAGAGATGTTCAGGATCCTTGGGCACTAGAAATAGTTTCTCAAGGTTATCTCCTGGAATTCAAGGAGCTACCCCCAAGGGGAAGGTTCCACAGGTCTCAATTATCTTCAAACCAAATAAAAAGACAGGCATTCTTACATTGTGTAGAAGACCTGTTAAGGATGGGAGTAATTCATCCAGTTCCAATAAGAGAACAAGGGATGGGGTTTTACTCCAACCTGTTCATAGTTCCCAAAAAAGAGGGAACGTTCAGACCAATTCTAGATCTCAAGATCCTAAACAAATTTCTCAGGGTTCCATCGTTCAAAATGGAAACCATTTGAACGATCCTTCCTACCATCCAGGAAGGTCAATTCATGACCACGGTGGATTTAAAGGATGCGTACCTCCATATTCCTATCCACAAGGAACATCATCAGTTCCTAAGGTTCGCTTTTCTGGACAAGCATTTCCAGTTTGTGGCACTTCCATTCGGGTTAGCCACTGCTCCGAGAATTTTCACAAAGGTACTAGGGTCCCTTCTGGCGGTTCTAAGACCAAGGGGCATTGCAGTAGTACCGTACTTGGACGACATCCTGATTCAAGCGTCGTCTCTGTCAAAGGCAAAGGCTCATACGGACATCGTCCTAGCCTTCCTCAGATCTCACGGATGGAAAGTAAACATAGAAAAAAGTTATCTTTCCCCGTCAACAAGAGTTCCCTTCTTGGGAACAATAATAGACTCCTTAGAAATGAGAATTTTTCTGACAGAGGTCAGAAAATCAAAACTTCTAAGCTCTTGTCAAGTTCTTCATTCTGTTCTTCGTCCTTCCATAGCGCAGTGCATGGAAGTAATAGGATTGATGGTTGCAGCAATGGACATAGTTCCTTTTGCACTAATTCATCTAAGACCATTACAACTGTGCATGCTCAGACAGTGGAATGGGGATTATACAGACTTGTCTCCGACGATTCAAGTAGATCAAAGGACCAGAGATTCACTCCGTTGGTGGCTAATCCTGGACAATCTGTCACAGGGAATGAGCTTCCGCAGACCAGAGTGGGTCATTGTCACGACCGACGCCAGTCTGGTGGGCTGGGGCGCGGTCTGGGAACCCCTGAAAGCTCAGGGTCTATGGTCTCGGGAAGAATCTCTTCTCCCGATAAACATTCTGGAACTGAGAGCGATATTCAATGCTCTCAAAGCTTGGCCTCATCTAGCAAAGGCCAAATTCATAAGGTTTCAATCAGACAACATGACGACAGTTGCTTATATCAACCATCAGGGGGGAACAAGGAGTTCCCTGGCGATGGAGGAAGTGACCAAGATAATTCAATGGGCGGAGGATCACTCCTGCCACTTGTCTGCAATCCACATCCCAGGAGTGGAAAATTGGGAAGCGGATTTTCTGAGTCGTCAGACATTCCATCCGGGGGAGTGGGAACTCCACCCGGAAATCTTTGCCCAAATAACTCAATTATGGGGCATTCCAGACATGGATCTGATGGCGTCTCGCCAGAATTTCAAGGTTCCTTGTTACGGGTCCAGATCCAGGGATCCCAAGGCGACTCTAGTAGATGCACTAGTAGCACCTTGGACCTTCAACCTAGCTTATGTTTTCCCACCGTTTCCTCTCATTCCCAGGCTGGTAGCCAGGATCAACCAGGAGAGGGCTTCGGTGATCTTGATATCTCCTGCGTGGCCACGCAGGACTTGGTATGCAGACCTGGTGAATATGTCATCGGCTCCACCATGGAAGCTACCTTTGAGACAGGACCTTCTTGTTCAAGGTCCATTCGAACATCCGAATCTGGTTTCTCTCCAACTGACTGCTTGGAGATTGAACGCTTGATTTTATCAAAGCGTGGGTTTTCAGATTCTGTAATAGATACTCTTATTCAGGCTAGAAAGCCTGTAACTAGAAAGATTTACCATAAGATATGGAAAAAATATATCTATTGGTGTGAATCTAAAGGATTCCCATGGAACAAGATAAAAATTCCTAGGATTTTATCCTTTCTACAAGAGGGTTTGGAGAAGGGATTATCTGCAAGTTCTCTGAAGGGACAGATTTCTGCGTTATCTGTTTTACTTCACAAAAGGCTGGCAGCTGTGCCAGACGTTCAGGCGTTTGTTCAGGCTCTGGTTAGAATCAAGCCTGTTTACAGACCTTTGACTCCTCCCTGGAGTCTCAATCTAGTTCTTTCAGTTCTTCAAGGGGTTCCGTTTGAACCCTTACATTCCGTAGATATTAAGTTATTATCTTGGAAAGTTTTGTTTTTGGTTGCAATTTCTTCTGCTAGAAGAGTTTCAGAGTTATCTGCTCTGCAGTGTTCTCCGCCCTATCTGGTGTTCCATGCAGATAAGGTGGTTTTGCGTACTAAGCCTGGTTTTCTTCCGAAAGTTGTTTCCAACAAGAATATTAACCAGGAGATAGTTGTACCTTCTTTGTGCCCGAATCCAGTTTCAAAGAAGGAACGTTTGTTACACAATTTGGACGTAGTCCGTGCTCTAAAATTCTATTTAGAGGCCACTAAAGATTTCAGACAAACTTCTTCTTTGTTTGTTGTTTATTCTGGTAAAAGGAGAGGTCAAAAAGCGACTTCTACCTCTCTTTCCTTTTGGCTTAAAAGCATTATCCGTTTGGCTTATGAGACTGCCAGACGGCAGCCTCCTGAAAGAATCACAGCTCACTCCACTAGGGCTGTGGCTTCCACATGGGCCTTCAAGAACGAGGCTTCTGTTGACCAGATATGTAAGGCAGCGACTTGGTCTTCACTGCACACTTTTGCCAAATTTTACAAATTTGATACTTTTGCTTCTTCAGAGGCTATTTTTGGGAGAAAGGTTTTGCAAGCCGTGGTGCCTTCCATTTAGGTGACCTGATTTGCTCCCTCCCTTCATCCGTGTCCTAAAGCTTTGGTATTGGTTCCCACAAGTAAGGATGACGCCGTGGACCGGACACACCTATGTTGGAGAAAACAGAATTTATGCTTACCTGATAAATTACTTTCTCCAACGGTGTGTCCGGTCCACGGCCCGCCCTGGTTTTTTTAATCAGGTCTGACGAATTATTTTCTCTAACTACAGTCACCACGGTATCATATGGTTTCTCCTATGCCTATTTCCTCCTGTACGTCGGACGAATGACTGGGGTAGGCGGAGCCTAGGAGGGATCATATGACCAGCTTTGCTGGGCTCTTTGCCATTTCCTGTTGGGGAGGAGAATATCCCACAAGTAAGGATGACGCCGTGGACAGGACACACCGTTGGAGAAAGTAATTTATCAGGTAAGCATAAATTCTGTTTTTTTTATTTTTTGTACTTTAGTTAGTTTATTTAATTGTATTTAATTGTAGTTATTTGTAGGTTATTTATTTAATTAATTTAATTATAGTGTAGTGTTAGGTTTAATTGTAACTTAGGTTAGGATTTATTTTACAGGTAATTTTGTAATTATTTTAACTAGGTAGCTTTTAAATAGTTATTAACTATTTAATAGCTATTGTACCTAGTTAAAATAAATACAAAGTTACCTGTAAAATAAAAATAAATCCTAAAATAGATATTAGGGTTTATTTTAAATGTAAGTATTTAGTTTTAAATAGGAATAATTTAATTAATAAGAGTTATAATATTTAGATTAATTTAATTAATATGTAAGTTAGGGGGATGCTAGGGTTAGACTTAGGTTTAGGGGTTAATAATTTTATTATAGTTGCCGCGGTATAGGGGGGCAGGATAGGGGTTAATAAATTTATTATAGTGGCGGTGGTATAGGGGGGGCAGGATAGGGGTTAATAGGTATTATGTAGGTGGCGGTGGGCTCCGGGAGCGGCGGTTTAGGGGTTAATACATTTATAATAGTTGCGGCGGTGTCCGGGAACGGCGGTTTAGGGGTTAATAACTTTATTTAGTTGCGGCGGTGTAGGGGGGGGACATATTAGGGGTTAATATGTATAATGTAGCTTGCGGTGGGCTCCGGGAGCGGTGGTTTAGGTGGTAATAACTTTATTTAGTTGCGGCGGTGTAGGGGGGGGACAGATTAGGGGTGTTTAGACTCGGGGTACATGTTAGGGTGTTAGGTGTACACATTTCTCATAGGAATCAATGGGATGTCGGGCCGCAGCGAACATGAACTTTCGCTATGGTATGGCTATGAAAACCAGGTACGCTGGGCCAGAAAAGTGCTGAGCGTACCTGCTAGTTTTTTGATAACTAGCAAAAGTAGTCAGATTGAGCCGAAGTTGTGTGCGGAACATCTGGAGTGATGTAAGAATCAATCTGTGTCGGACTGAGTCCGGCGGATCGAAGCTTACGTCACAAAATTCTACTTTTGCCGGTGTAAAGGAATTGATAACTAAGGCGAATCAGCCTCGCCACAAATACGCTGCGGAATTCCAGCATATTTGAGGTTGACGGCTTGATAACTAGAGGCCATTGGCTTGGATTTATTTATTTTGCTTTTATAACCAAATGGTATGTGTTGATATGTATATTTATTTAACAAAGTTTTAAATGTTGTCCATTTATCCTCTATATTTTTATTAGAGAATACTTTGTCCCAATTTGTTATTTAAAGGGATACTAAACCCAATTTTTTTCTTTCGTGATTCAGATAGAGCAGGAAATTTTAAGCAACTTTCTAATTTACTCCTATTATCAATTTTTCTTCGTTCTCTTGCTATCTTTATTTGAAAAAGAAGACATCTAAGCTTTTTTTTGGTTTATACCTCTGAACAACACTTTTTTATTGGTGGATGAATTTATCCACCAATCAGCAAGGACAACCCAGGTTGTTCACCAAAAATGGGCCGGCATCTAAACTTACATTCTTGCATTTCAAATAAAGATACCAAGAGAATAAAGAAAATGTGATAATAGGAGTAAATTAGAAAGTTGCTTAAAATTTCATGCTCTAGCTGAATTACGAAAGAAAAAATTTGGGTTCAGTGTCTCTTTAATGATTTCCTTAAATCATTGAATTTTGCTTTCTTAAAATTAAAAGTCTTTTTTAAACCTTTAAGACACTGCTTATGAAAAGAGGTTTTAAATGTGACCATATTATGATCACTGCTACCCAAATGTTCTTTGACTTCTATGTTTGATATTATATCTGTATTGTTTGATAACACTAAATCCAATATAGGTTTACTCCTAGTTAGCTCTTCTTTTAATTGTGACAAGAAGTTATCCCTGAGAACATTTGAAAATCTATCCCCCTTATCTGAATTACTAGTTTCATTGCCCCAGTTTATATCAGGGTAGTTAAAATCTCCCATAATTACAGCACTGTTATTAGCAGCCTTACCTATTTGCATTAGTAATTGAGATTCCTCCATGTCACTAATGTTCGGTGGCTTGTAGAATGTTCCAAGTAATATTTTTTTTAGGATTTTTTCCTCCACTCAACCCACTGGATCTTTACATTGTCACCTGTATCATCATGAATATTTTCCCTTATTGTAGATTTTAGGATAGGTTTAATATACATGAAGATTCATCTACCTAGACTAGACTGCAGGACTTCTGTCGTGCAGCACCTACCCACTGGAACACTCTCCCTCATGCTGTCAGGCTTTGCCCTAATCTTTCTTCCTTTAAATGCTCCCTGAAGACTTTTCTGTTCAGGGAAGCCTACCACCCAACTCAATAATATATTAATTTCGGAGACTTCCGGTTGGGCGGAGTCAGTGCTGGCACGCTGAGTCCAAGCTCTGCATCGAAGGGGCTGTTGGAATCGACCCAAAGTTCTGCTGATCCTTGGCTGCTGAGAAGCTACTGCGGCACCGATACAGGTTCCCTGTGAACCCCATAGCACAAGGAAGCCTCAAAGTGCCGACGGGCTCGATGCAGAGTCGTTACGCCAATAGGTGTTCTTTACCCCATCAGTATCCGTGGACAGCGAGAAGCGTTGCATAAACATAATTTATGCTTACCTGATAAATTTATTTCTCTGGTGGTGAATCCAGTCCACGGATCATCCATTACTTGTGGGATATTCTCCTTCCCAACAGGAAGCTGCAAGAGGATCACCCACAGCAGAGCTGTCTATATAGCTCCTCCCCTAACTGCCACTACCAGTCATTCGACCGAAGACAAGCAAGAGAAAGGAGAAACTATAGGGTGCAGTGGTGACTGTAGTTTAAAAATAAAAAACACCTGCCTTAAAATGACAGGGCGGGCCGTGGACTGGATACACCACAAGAGAAATAAATTTATCAGGTAAGCATAAATTATGTTTTCTCTTGTAAGGTGTATCCAGTCTACGGATCATCCATTACTTGTGGGATACCAATACCAAAGCTATAGGACACGGATGAAGGGAGGGACAAGGCAGGCGCTTAAACAGAAGGCACCACTGCCTGCAAGACCTTTCTCCCAAAAATAGCCTCCGAAGAAGCAAAAGTATAAAATTTATAGAACTTTGAAAAAGTATGAAGCGAAGACCAAGTCGCCGCCTAACAAATCTGTTCAACAGAAGCCTCATTTTTAAAAGCCCATGTGGAAGCTACCGCTCTAGTAGAATGAGCTGTAATCCTTTCAGGAGGCTGCTGGCCAGCAGTCTCATAAGCTAAGCGTATTATACTCCTTAGCCAAAAAGAAAGAGAGGTTGCCGAAGCCTTTTGGCCTCTCCTCTGTCCAGAGTAGACAACAAACAATGCAGATGTTTGACGAAAATCTTTAGTAGCTTGTAAATAAAACTTTAAAGCACGAACTACGTCAAGATTGTGTAAAAGACGTTCCTTCTTTGAAGAAGGATTAGGACACAGTGACGGTACAACAATCTCCTGATTGATATTTTTATTAGATACCACCTTAGGTAAAAAAACAGGTTTGGTACGTAACACTACCTTATCTGCATGAAAAATGAGATAAGGGGAATCACAGATAACTCCGAAACTCTTCGAGCCGAGGAGATAGCTACTAAAAACAGAACCTTCCAGGATAAGAGCTTAATATCTATGGAATGCAAAGGTTCAAACGGAACCCCTTGAAGAACCTTAAGAACTAAATTTAAACTCCAAGGCGGAGCAACACAGGCTTGATTCTGACTAAAGCCGGACAAAACGCCTGCACGTCTGGAACCTCAGCCAGACGTTTGTGCAAAAGAATAGACAGAGCAGAAATCTGTCCTTTTAAGGAACTAGCTGACAAACCCTTCTCCAATCCTTCTTGGAAAAAAGATAATATCCTAGGAATCCTGACCTTACTCCATGAGTAACCCTTGGATTCACACCAATGAAGATATTTACACCATATCTTATGATAGATTTTCCTGGTGACAGGCTTTCTCGCCTGTATTAAGGTATCAATGACCGACTTGGAGAAACCACGCTTTGATAAAATCAAGCGTTCAATCTCCAAGCAGCCAGCCGCAGAGAAATTAGATTTGGATGGTTGAAAGGACCCTGAAGTAGAAGGTCCTGCCTCAGAGGCAGAGTCCAAGGTGGAAAGGATGACATGTCCACCAGATCTGCATACCAAGTCCTGCGTGACAAGCAGGTGTTATCAAAATTACCGATGCTCTCTCCTGTTTGATCTTGGCAATCAGACGAGGGAGCAGAGGAAACGGTGGAAACACATAAGCCAGGTTGAAGGACCAAGGCGCTGCTAGAGCATCTATCAGCGCTGCCTTGGGATCCCTGGACCTGGATCCGTAACAAGGAAGCTTGGGGTTTTGGCGAGACGCTATGAGATCCAGTTCTGGTTTTCCCCAACGTTGAATCAACTGTGCAAACACCTCCGGATGGAGCTCCCACTCCCCCGGATGAAAAGTCTGACGACTTAGAAAATCTGCCTCCCAGTTCTCTACTCCTGGGATATGGATAGCTGATAGATGGCAAGAGTGAATCTCTGCCCATTGAATTATCTTTGAAACCTCCAACATCGCTAGGGAACTCCTTGTTCCCCCTTGATGGTTGATGTAAGCTACAGTCGTGATGCCTGAAGAGCATTGAATATCGCTCTTAGTTCCAGAATGTTTATTGGAAGGAGTGCCTCCTCCTGAGTCCACGACCCCTGAGCCTTCAGAGAGTTCCAGACTACACCCCAGCCCAGAAGGTTACTATTGTCCAATCTGGCCTGCGGAAGGTCATACCTTTGGACAGATGGACCCGAGATAACCACCAGACAAGAGAATCCCTGGTCTCTTGATCCAGATTTAGTAGAGGGGACAAATCTGTGTAATCCCCATTCCACTGACTGAGCATGCAGAGTTGCAGCGGTCTGAGATGTAGGCGGGCAAACGGAACTATGTCCATTGCCGCTACCATTAAGCCGATTACTTCCATACACTGAGCCACCGAAGGGCGAGAAGTATAATAAAGAACACGACAGGAATTTAGAAGTTTTGACAACCTGTCCTCTGTCAGGTAAATCCTCATTTCTACAGAATCTATCAGAGTTCCCAGGAAGGAAACTCTTGTGAGAGGGGATAGAGAACTTTTCTTTTCTTTCCAGCCATGAGACCTCAGGAATGCCAGAACAATGTCCGTATGGGACTTGGCAATTTGGAAATTCGACGCCTGTATTAGAATGTCGTCTAAGTAAGGGGCTACTGCTATGCCCTGCGGCCTTAGGACCGTCAGAAGTGACCCCAGAACCGTCGTAAAGATTCTTGGTGCCGTAGCTAACCCAAAGGGAAGAGCCACAAACTGGTAATGCCTGTCTAGGAAGGCGAACCTGAGAAACCGATGATGATCTTTGTGTATCGGAATGTGAAGATAAGCATCCTTTAAGTCCACGGTAGTCATGTATTGACCCTCCTGGATCATAGATAGGATGGTTCGAATAGTCTCCATCTTGAAAGCGTTCAATCAACAAGCAGCCAGCCGCAGAGAAATTAGATTTGGATGGTTGAAAGGACCCTGAAGTAGAAGGTCCTGCCTCAGAGGCAGAGTCCAAGGTGGAAAGGATGACATGTCCACCAGATCTGCATACCAAGTCCTGCGTGACAAGCAGGTGTTATCAAAATTACCGATGCTCTCTCCTGTTTGATCTTGGCAATCAGACGAGGGAGCAGAGGAAACGGTGGAAACACATAAGCCAGGTTGAAGGACCAAGGCGCTGCTAGAGCATCTATCAGCGCTGCCTTGGGATCCCTGGACATGGATCCGTAACAAGGAAGCTTGGGGTTTTGGCGAGACGCCATGAGATCCAGTTCTGGTTTGCCCCAGCGTTGAATCAACTGTGCAAACACCTCCGGATGGAGCTCCCACTCCCCCGGATGAAAAGTCTGACGACTTAGAAAATCTGCCTCCCAGTTCTCTACTCCTGGGATATGGATAGCTGATAGATGGCAAGAGTGAATCTCTGCCCATTGAATTATCTTTGAAACCTCCAACATCGCTAGGGAACTCCTTGTTCCCCCTTGATGGTTGATGTAAGCTACAGTCGTGATGCCTGAAGAGCATTGAATATCGCTCTTAGTTCCAGAATGTTTATTGGAAGGAGTGCCTCCTCCTGAGTCCACGACCCCTGAGCCTTCAGAGAGTTCCAGACTGCACCCCAGCCCAGAAGGCTGGCATCTGTTGTTATTATTGTCCAATCTGGCCTGCGGAAGGTCATACCTTTGGACAGATGGACCCGAGATAGCCACCAGACAAGAGAATCCCTGGTCTCTTGATCCAGATTTAGTAGAGGGGACAAATCTGTGTAATCCCCATTCCACTGACTGAGCATGCAGAGTTGCAGCGGTCTGAGATGTAGGCGGGCAAACGGAACTATGTCCATTGCCGCTACCATTAAGCCGATTACTTCCATACACTGAGCCACCGAAGGGCGAGAAGTATAATAAAGAACACAGCAGGAATTTAGAAGTTTTGACAACCTGTCCTCTGTCAGGTAAATCCTCATTTCTACAGAATCTATCAGAGTTCCCAGGAAGGAAACTCTTGTGAGAGGGGATAGAGAACTTTTCTTTTCTTTCCAGCCATGAGACCTCAGGAATGCCAGAACAATGTCCGTATGGGACTTGGCAATTTGGAAATTCGACGCCTGTATTAGAATGTCGTCTAAGTAAGGGGCTACTGCTATGCCCCGCGGCCTTAGGACAGTCAGAAGTGACCCCAGAACCGTCGTAAAGATTCTTGGTGCCGTAGCTAACCCAAAGGGAAGAGCCACAAACTGGTAATGCCTGTCTAGGAAGGCGAACCTGAGAAACCGATGATGATCTTTGTGTATCGGAATGTGAAGATAAGCATCCTTTAAGTCCACGGTAGTCATGTATTGACCCTCCTGGATCATAGATAGGATGGTTCGAATAGTCTCCATCTTGAAAGATGGGACCCTGAGAAATTTGTTTAGGATCTTGAGATCTAAGATTGGTCTGAAGGTTCCCTCTTTCTTGGGAACCACAAAGAGATTTGAATAGAAGCCTTGCCCCTGTTCTTCCTTTGGAACTGGGTGGATCACTCCCATAACTAGGAGGTCTTGAACACAATGTAAGAATGCCTCTCTCTTTATCTGGTCTTCAGATAATTGTGAGAGGTGAAATCTTCCTTTTGGGGAAGAAGCTTTGAAGTCCAGAAGATATCCCTGGGACACAATTTCCAATGCCCAGGGATCCTGGACATCTCTTGCCCAAGCCTGGGCGAAGAGAGAAAGTCTGCCCCCTACTAGATCCGTTACCGGTTCGGGGGCTGATCTTTAATGCTGTCTTAGAGGCAGCAGCAGGCTTCTTGGCCTGCTTACCTTTGTTCCAGGCCTGCTTAGGTCTCCAGACCGGCTTGGACTGGGCAAAATTTCCCTCTTGTTTTGCATTAGAGGGAGTTGATGCCGCGCTCGTCTTAAAGTTTCGAAAGGCACGAAAATTAGTTTGTTTGGTCCTTAATTTATTAGACCTATCCTGAGGAAGGGCATGACTTTTCCTCCAGTAATATCAGAAATGATCTCCTTCAGTCCAGGCCCGAATAGGGTCTGCCCCTTGAAGGGAATGTTGAGAAGCTTAGACTTTGAAGTAACGTCAGCTGACCAGGATTTAAGCCATAGCGCCCTACGCGCCTGTATAGCAAAACCTGAGTTCTTAGCCGTTAGTTTGGTTAAATGAACAACGGCGTCAGAAACAAATGAATTGGCTAGCTTAAGCACTTTAAGCTTGTCAAGTATATCATCCAATGGAGTTTCTACCTGTAAGGCCTCTTCCAGAGACTCAAACCAGAAGGCCGCAGCAGCAGTGACCGGGGCAATGCATGCAAGAGGCTGGAGAATAAAACCTTGTTGAATAAACATTTTCTTAAGGTAACCCTCTAACTTTTTATCCATTGGATCTAGGAAAGCACAACTGTCCTCGACGGGAATAGTTGTACGCTTAGCTAAGGTAGAAACTGCTCCCTCCACCTTAGGGACCGTTTGTCAAAAGTCCCGTGTAGCGGCATCTATTGGAAACATTTTATTAAAAATAGGAGGGGGAGAGAACGGTACGCCTGGTCTATCCCATTCCTTAGTAATAATTTCTGAAAAACTTTTAGGTATTGGAAAAACATCAGTGTAAACAGGCATTGCATATTATTTATCCAATCTACACAATTTCTCTGGCACTATAATGGTGTCACAGTCATCCAGAGTAGCTAAAACCTCCCTGAGCAACACGCGAAGGGGTTCAAGCTTAAATTTAAATGTAGACATATCAGAATCAGGTTGAAGCATCTTCCCTGAGTCAGAAAAATCACCCACAGAAAGAAGCTCTCCTGCCTCAGCTTCTGCATATTGTGAGGGGATATCAGACATAGCTACTAAAGCGTCAGAGAGCTCTGTATTTTTTCTAGTCCCAGAGCTGTCTCGCTTTCCTTGTAACCCTGGTAGTTTGGACAATACCGCTGTAAACTGCCATGTCTTGTAAAGTAAATGCCATGGGCGTGCTAGATGTACTTGGTGCCACTTGAGCGGGAGTCCCTTGAGCTGGAGTCAAAGGTTCTGACACGTGGGGCGAGTTAGTCGGCATAACTTCCCCCTTGTCAATTTCCTCTGGTGATAAATCTTTTAAAGACAGAATATGATCTTTATAACTTAAAGTAAAATCAGTACTTTTGGTACACATTCTAAGAGGGGGTTCCACAATGGCTTCTAAACATAATGAACAAGGAATTTCCTCTATGTCAGACATGTTTAAACAGACTAGCAATGAGACCAGCAAGCTTGGAAAACACTTTGATAAATGTAAACAAGCAAAAAATAAAAACGGTACTGTGCCTTTAAGAGAAACAAATTTTGTCAGAAATTGAAAAACAGTGATAAAAAGCAGTAAATCTTACGAAATGTTTACAGTGTGTATAATAGACTAACAGAGCATTGCACCCACTTGCAAATGGATGATTAACCCCTTAGTTTCAAAACCGGATCAAACAAACGATATAAACGTTTTTTAACAGTCACAACAAACTGCCACAGCTCTGCTGTGGCCCTACCTGCCCATACAACGACTTTTGAAGGCACAAAAACCCTTTGTAGAGGTCCTAAGTGTTCAGGGGACTCTTCAGGGAAACTGGAAGTCTCAAGCTGCAAAAACTACTGCACTATTTAGGCCTGAAATTAGGCCCTTCCCAACCTGTACTTACAGTGAGAGGGCCATAAAAAACTATCCCTAAGCAAAATCTAGCCAGCCATGTGGAAAAAACTAGGCCCCAATAAAGTTTTATCACCAATATGTAGAAAAAAACGTTTAAACACTTCCAGCAAACGTTATCTTATTTTCAGTAATGTGAGAAAGTAATAAGAATATTACCTTTTACAGCAAGCATGATACTAGTCGTTATTAAATCACTGTAATCAGGCTTACCTTAAATAAATCCGGTATTAACAGCATTTTCTAGCATATTCATTTCTCTAGAAAAATTTTAACTGCACATACCTCATAGCAGGAGACCCTGCACGCCATTCCCCCAGCTGAAGTTACCTCATCTCTTCAGTTATGTCTGAGAACAGCAATGGATCTAAGTTACAACCTGCTAAGATCATCAAAAACCACAGGCAGACTCTTCTTCAACTTTCTGCCTGAGGCTAAAACAGTACAACTCCGGTACCATTTGAAAAACAGAATTTATGTTTACCTGATAAATTACTTTCTCCAACGGTGTGTCCGGTCCACGGCGTCATCCTTACTTGTGGGATATTCTCCTCCCCAACAGGAAATGGCAAAGAGCCCAGCAAAGCTGGTCACATGATCCCTCCTAGGCTCCGCCTACCCCAGTCATTCGACCGACGTTAAGGAGGAATATTTGCATAGGAGAAACCATATGATACCGTGGTGACTGTAGTTAAAGAAAATAAATTATCAGACCTGATTAAAAAAACCAGGGCGGGCCGTGGACCGGACACACCGTTGGAGAAAGTAATTTATCAGGTAAACATAAATTCTGTTTTCTCCAACATAGGTGTGTCCGGTCCACGGCGTCATCCTTACTTGTGGGAACCAATACCAAAGCTTTAGGACACGGATGAAGGGAGGGAGCAAATCAGGTCACCTAAATGGAAGGCACCACGGCTTGCAAAACCTTTCTCCCAAAAATAGCCTCAGAAGAAGCAAAAGTATCAAACTTGTAAAATTTGGTAAAAGTGTGCAGTGAAGACCAAGTCGCTGCCCTACATATCTGATCAACAGAAGCCTCGTTCTTGAAGGCCCATGTGGAAGCCACAGCCCTAGTGGAATGAGCTGTGATTCTTTCGGGAGGCTGCCGTCCGGCAGTCTCGTAAGCCAATCTGATGATGCTTTTAATCCAAAAAGAGAGAGAGGTAGAAGTTGCTTTTTGACCTCTCCTTTTACCAGAATAAACAACAAACAAGGAAGATGTTTGTCTAAAATCCTTTGTAGCATCTAAATAGAATTTTAGAGCGCGAACAACATCCAAATTGTGCAACAAACGTTCCTTCTTTGAAACTGGTTTCGGACACAGAGAAGGTACGATAATTTCCTGGTTAATGTTTTTGTTAGAAACAACTTTTGGAAGAAAACCAGGTTTAGTACGTAAAACCACCTTATCTGCATGGAACACCAGATAAGGAGGAGAACACTGCAGAGCAGATAATTCTGAAACTCTTCTAGCAGAAGAGATTGCAACTAAAAACAAAACTTTCCAAGATAATAACTTAATATCAACGGAATGTAAGGGTTCAAACGGAACCCCCTGAAGAACTGAAAGAACTAAATTGAGACTCCAAGGAGGAGTCAAAGGTTTGTAAACAGGCTTAATTCTAACCAGAGCCTGAACAAAGGCTTGAACATCTGGCACAGCTGCCAGCTTTTTGTGAAGTAACACAGACAAGGCAGAAATCTGTCCCTTCAGGGAACTTGCAGATAATCCTTTTTCCAATCCTTCTTGAAGGAAGGATAGAATCTTAGGAATCTTAACCTTGTCCCAAGGGAATCCTTTAGATTCACACCAACAGATATATTTTTTCCAAATTTTGTGGTAAATTTTTCTAGTTACAGGCTTTCTGGCCTGAACAAGAGTATCGATAACAGAATCTGAGAACCCTCGCTTCGATAAGATCAAGCGTTCAATCTCCAAGCAGTCAGCTGGAGTGAAACCAGGTTCGGATGTTCGAACGGACCCTGAACAAGAAGGTCTCGTCTCAAAGGTAACTTCCAAGGTGGAGCCGATGACATATTCACCAGATCTGCATACCAAGTCCTGCGTGGCCACGCAGGAGCTATCAAGATCACCGACGCCCTCTCCTGATTGATCCTGGCTACCAGCCTGGGGATGAGAGGAAACGGCGGGAACACATAAGCTAGTTTGAAGGTCCAAGGTGCTACTAGTGCATCCACTAGAGCCGCCTTGGGATCCCTGGATCTGGACCCGTAGCAAGGAACTTTGAAGTTCTGACGAGAGGCCATCAGATCCATGTCTGGAATGCCCCACAGCTGAGTGACTTGGGCAAAGATTTCCGGATGGAGTTCCCACTCCCCCGGATGCAATGTCTGACGACTCAGAAAATCCGCTTCCCAATTTTCCACTCCTGGGATGTGGATAGCGGACAGGTGGCAGGAGTGAGACTCCACCCATAGAATGATTTTGGTCACTTCTTCCATCGCTAGAGAACTCCTTGTTCCCCCCTGATGGTTGATGTACGCAACAGTTGTCATGTTGTCTGATTGAAACCGTATGAACTTGGCCCTCGCTAGCTGAGGCCAAGCCTTGAGAGTATTGAATATCGCTCTCAGTTCCAGAATATTTATCGGTAGAAGAGATTCTTCCCGAGACCAAAGACCCTGAGCTTTCAGGGCTCCCCAGACCGCGCCCCAGCCCATCAGACTGGCGTCGGTCGTGACAATGACCCACTCTGGTCTGCGGAATGTCATCCCTTGTGACAGGTTGTCCAGGGACAGCCACCAACGGAGTGAGTCTCTGGACCTCTGATTTACTTGTATCTTCGGAGACAAGTCTGTATAATCCCCATTCCACTGACTGAGCATGCACAGTTGTAATGGTCTTAGATGAATGCGCGCAAAAGGAACTATGTCCATTGCCGCTACCATCAACCCGATCACTTCCATGCACTGAGCTATGGAAGGAAGAGGAACGGAATGAAGTATCCGACAAGAGTCTAGAAGCTTTGTTTTTCTGGCCTCTGTCAGAAATATCCTCATTTCTAAGGAGTCTATTATTGTTCCCAAGAAGGGAACCCTTGTTGACGGAGATAGAGAACTCTTTTCCACGTTCACTTTCCATCCGTGAGATCTGAGAAAGGCCAGGACGATGTCCGTGTGAGCCTTTGCTTGAGGAAGGGACGACGCTTGAATCAGAATGTCGTCCAAGTAAGGTACTACAGCAATGCCCCTTGGTCTTAGCACAGCTAGAAGGGACCCTAGTACCTTTGTGAAAATCCTTGGAGCAGTGGCTAATCCGAAAGGAAGCGCCACGAACTGGTAATGCTTGTCCAGGAATGCGAACCTTAGGAACCGATGATGTTCCTTGTGGATAGGAATATGTAGATACGCATCCTTTAAATCCACCGTGGTCATGAATTGACCTTCCTGGATGGAAGGAAGAATAGTTCGAATGGTTTCCATCTTGAACGATGGAACCTTGAGAAACTTGTTTAAGATCTTGAGATCTAAGATTGGTCTGAACGTTCCCTCTTTTTTGGGAACTATGAACAGATTGGAGTAGAACCCCATCCCTTGTTCTCTTAATGGAACAGGATGAATCACTCCCATTTTTAACAGGTCTTCTACACAATGTAAGAATGCCTGTCTTTTTATGTGGTCTGAAGACAACTGAGACCTGTGGAACCTCCCCCTTGGGGGAAGCCCCTTGAATTCCAGAAGATAACCTTGGGAGACTATTTCTAGCGCCCAAGGATCCAGAACATCTCTTGCCCAAGCCTGAGCGAAGAGAGAGAGTCTGCCCCCCACCAGATCCGGTCCCGGATCGGGGGCCAACATTTCATGCAGTCTTGGTAGCAGTGGCAGGTTTCTTGGCCTGCTTTCCCTTGTTCCAGCCTTGCATTGGTCTCCAAGCTGGCTTGGCTTGAGAAGTATTACCCTCTTGCTTAGAGGACGTAGCACCTCGGGCTGGTCCGTTTCTACGAAAGGGACGAAAATTAGGTTTATTTTTTGCCTTGAAAGACCGATCCTGAGGAAGGGCGTGGCCCTTACCCCCAGTGATATCAGAGATAATCTCTTTCAAGTCAGGGCCAAACAGCGTTTTCCCCTTGAAAGGAATGTTAAGTAGCTTGTTCTTGGAAGACACAATAGCAAACCCAGAATTCTTAGCCGCTAACCTAGCCAATTGCAAAGTGGCGTCTAGGGTGAAAGAATTAGCCAATTTGAGAGCATTGATTCTGTCCATAATCTCCTCATAAGGAGGAGAATCACTATCGACCGCCTTTATCAGCTCATCGAACCAGAAACATGCGGCTGTTGCGACAGGGACAATGCATGCAATTGGTTGTAGAAGGTAACCCTGCTGAACAAACATCTTTTTAAGCAAACCTTCTAATTTTTTATCCATAGGATCTTTGAAAGCACAACTATCCTCTATGGGTATAGTGGTGCGTTTGTTTAAAGTGGAAACCGCCCCCTCGACCTTGGGGACTGTCTGCCATAAGTCCTTTCTAGGGTCGACCAAAGGAAACAATTTTTTAAATATGGGGGGAGGGACGAAAGGAATACCGGGCCTTTCCCATTCTTTATTAACAATGTCCGCCACCCGCTTGGGTATAGGAAAAGCTTCTGGGAGCCCCGGCACCTCTAGGAACTTGTCCATTTTACATAGTTTCTCTGGGATGACCAACTTGTCACAATCATCCAGAGTGGATAATACCTCCTTAAGCAGAATGCGGAGATGTTCCAACTTAAATTTAAATGCAATCACATCAGGTTCAGCCTGTTGAGAAATGTTCCCTGAATCAGTAATTTCTCCCTCAGACAAAACTTCCCTGGCCCCATCAGACTGGGTTAGGGGCCCTTCAGAGATATTAGTATCAGCGTTGCCATGCTCTTCAGTATCTAAAACAGAGCAGCCGCGCTTACGCTGACAAGTGTTCATTTGGGCTAAAATGTTTTTGACAGAATTATCCATTACAGCCGTTAATTGTTGCATAGTAAGGAGTATTGGCGCGCTAGATGTACTAGGGGCCTCCTGAGTGGGCAAGACTCGTGTAGACGAAGGAGGGAATGATGCAGTACCATGCTTACTCCCCTCACTTGAGGAATCATCTTGGGCATCATTGTCATTATCACATAAATCACATTTATTTAAATGAATAGGAATTCTGGCTTCCCCACATACAGAACACAGTCTATCTGGTAGTTCAGACATGTTAAACAGGCATAAACTTGATAACAAAGTACAAAAACGTTTTAAAATAAAACCGTTACTGTCACTTTAAATTTTAAACTGAACACACTTTATTACTGCAATTGCGAAAAAACATGAAGGAATTGTGCAAAATTCACCAAATCTTCACCACAGTGTCTTAAAGCCTTAAAAGTATTGCACACCAAATTTGGAAGCTTTAACCCTTAAAATAACGGAACCGGAGCCGTTTTAAACTTTAACCCCTTTACAGTCCCTGGTATCTGCTTTGCTGAGACCCAACCAAGCCCAAAGGGGAATACGATACCAAATGACGCCTTCAGAAAGTCTTTTCTAAGTGTCAGAGCTCCTCTCACATGCGACTGCATGCCATGCCTCTCAAAAACAAGTGCGCCACACCGGCGCGAAAATGAGGCTCTGCTTATGCTTTGGGAAAGCCCCTAAGGTATAAGGTGTCTAATACAGTGCCTGCCGATATTATTATATCAAAATACCCAGATAAAATGATTCCTCAAGGCTAAATATGTGTTATAATGAATCGATTTAGCCCAAAAAAAAGTCTACAGTCTTAATAAGCCCTTGTGAAGCCCTTATTTACGATCGTAATAAACATGGCTTACCGGATCCCATAGGGAAAATGACAGCTTCCAGCATTACATCGTCTTGTTAGAATGTGTCATACCTCAAGCAGCAAGAGACTGCATACTGTTCCCCCAACTGAAGTTAATTGCTCTCAAAAGTCCTGTGTGGAACAGCCATGGATTTTAGTTACGGTTGCTAAAATCATTTTCCTCATACAAACAGAAATCTTCATCTCTTTTCTGTTTCTGAGTAAATAGTACATACCAGCACTATTTCAAAATAACAAACTCTTGATTGAATAATAAAAACTACAGTTAAACACTAAAAAACTCTAAGCCATCTCCGTGGAGATGTTGCCTGTACAACGGCAAAGAGAATGACTGGGGTAGGCGGAGCCTAGGAGGGATCATGTGACCAGCTTTGCTGGGCTCTTTGCCATTTCCTGTTGGGGAGGAGAATATCCCACAAGTAAGGATGACGCCGTGGACCGGACACACCTATGTTGGAGAAATAATAAACTTTTGATTGAATATAAACTACATAAATTCACCACATCTCTCTAGCTACTTCCTATCTTGTCGAGAGCTGCAAGAGAATGACTGGGAGTGACAGTTAGGGGAGGAGCTATATAGACAGCTCTGCTGTGGGTGATCCTCTTGCAGCTTCCTGTTGGGAAGGAGAATATCCCACAAGTAATGGATGATCCGTGGATTGGATACACCTTACAAGAGAAAAGGAATCTGCAAACGGAGCCAAAGGGAACCGCAAGACGAATCAGCTGGGGACCCGTGCGGATTGATTGAAGGCTACAGGTATCGGAGGTGTTCGGTCCTGATAGATCCCTCCCACCGCAGAGCTGTGAAGTCGGCAAGCATTGAAGCAGAGAAAATCTGGTTCCCGGGTAAAAACTATACAAGCGCAAGTATTAAGTAACTTTTTATTACCCCTGCTTTTGTGTGGCTAAAGGCCGAAAGGGGATTACAGCAATCAATGAAACTGAAAATCATGCTGGTGGGGTACTTGGTATTCGTTATATGTAAATTAGAGGCAGGTCACTAAGCTTGCTCTTGAACAGTTGGCGGCCCAATTCAGCTGGAGATCACATGAGATACAGCAGGAGATAAGGCTGTATAACTTTCCAATACAGACTTTTTCTTAGTACCATGTGAGGATGTACTGTCTCTGACAAGGCAGCTGAGAGGAGTACTGCAGGAGTGTAAGAGCTCTTTAAGCTATATTTTAACTGATAACTGGACAGTATAAAACTTTTTAGAGTGACCTTTTGGGATAAAGTGGTTTATACAAAGTGACAGAAGTAGGCCGGAGCCCCAACTGTCTGAACTTGGGGTTTGACAGGAGAAGGTCTGACTAAACACCGGAAAGACAAAAGGGGCCTAAGGAAGAGGGGCTTGGAGAATCCCTAATTAAGTACTTATAACCAAAGCCCCCAAACAGTGACTCAATACTCTTGGACTGTTAAGAAACTGATTGGGAGCTAGTATCTTTTTAGGGCTAAGGTCACCACTCATAAGTATAGTTGAGTGCCTGAGTATATTAGACATTATACCTATGCTATGTCACTTTATTTGCTAACGTCTTCTTGATTCCTAGCTATATTTTATTACTGCTAAGTCCTTTTAAAATAAGCTAAACTCGGCAGGTTCAGTAAACTTAATAGGGAACCCGGTTAAGGGTTAACACAATATACGAGAGTCAAGAATAGGTGCTTTCAGCGGGATCAAGTCTGGGCATTAAATTTTATCTTACTGGATCTGAAAAGCTAAATGTATTAGATCAGGTTAGTTAATGTAATTTGTCTGGGAATTATTTTACAGTATTGAGCACATTGTAGCATAAATATTACTTATTCCTTCCAGGATAGTAGTTGGGTGGATAGCAGTTTGTTAACTGGCAAGACAATATTATTCTGATGTTTATTGTTGTTTGGACTTAAAGCACATTTTGCTCTCTCCCTTTTTTTTTCTTTTCTTTTTCTGTTCTCCTTTTTCTTTCTTTTTTCTTTCTGCTTTTTCACTTACACCCACATATAAAAGAACTTACCTTATCTTCTTTCTTACCTTTTTTTCTCCTCCTTCTTCTCCTCTATATTTACTTTTTTTCACTTACACGTAAAAGTGCTTACTGTGTGCTTATTGTAGTTTTATTCATAACATGGAATTGTTTTCTATGTTCTGAGCACTTATATCAGTGTATTGAAATTTGGGGTAAGCTACCCAAAGGGTTTGTTTTTTTAGGTATATTGTGTCTGCACTTGCACTTTGTTATTTTTTTAGTGTGTTTTACACTTACACATGGAAAGGTATATATCACATTCCAAATACAATTCACCAGTCATGCAACCTAAACACAAGGATAGAAAACCCAAGTCTAATGATAGTTCTGTAGAATCTAGTAGTGACTCAAACCTTGATATCTTTGATACATCTGCATTTTTACAACAAATTTCAGAGTTATTTATGCCGCAATTTGACTCGCTAAAACAGGAAATGGTTAACCTGACAGGTGAAGTTAAACAATTCTCTGTAAGAATGACAGAATTAGAAAATAGAATTTCGGATACAGAGGATAGATCTATGGCCCAAGAACAAATCATTACTGTGCATAATAATAAGCTAAACACTTTACAAATAAAGAAGATGGAAGATAGATTGTGGCGTAATAACCTCAGGGTTATAGGACTCCCCGAAACCGAGGAGTTCCAGGATCTATTTAAATTTGCAGCAGTGAAACTCCCCACATTAGTAGGAAGCAATATTGAGAATATTGTGATCCCGATAGAAAGAGCCCACAGAATAGGCCCCCCTCATAGAAACCCTGATGGAACCTCAAAACCAAGAGCTGTAATAATCAAATTCCTAAACTTTCAGCATAAATTCCATATTTTGAGGCTATATCGTAAGAACAATAATATTCTGATAGGACAGCATAAAGTGCTTTTATTTCAGGACTTCTCAATAGAAACTCAAAGCCAATGGAGGGAAATGGCGCCATACTGTTCTAGGCTAATCAAAGCAAATTTAAAGGCAAGGCTAATTTATCCTGCTAAAATAGTCTTGGATAAAGATGGCAACATTCTGACTTTTAACAAAGTGGAGGAAGTACAAGCCTTCTGCCATAATAAAGGTATAGATTAATAAGGGATGATTGGAAATAGTTAAGAAATAGTCTTGCTATGTGAGGTTTTTATTATGTGGCTCGTATATAAAAAGAGGAGTCTTTTTATATACGAGCCACATAATATTGGTGGGATCTCATCACCTAATAAAAGAAAACTAATGATAAAACAACTAGGGAAAAGCAAACCAGACATAGCATTTGTCCAGGAGACACATCTGAATCCCTGAAGTTAAAAACTAAGGCCTAGATTTAGAGTTGGACGTAGCCGTGAAAACCAGCGTTAGAGGCTCCTAACGCTGGTTTTTACTGCCCTCTGGTATTTGGAGTCAGTCAGGAAAGGGTCTAACGCTCACTTTCCAGCCGCGACTTTTCCATACCGCAGATCCCCTTACGTCAATTGCGTATCCTATCTTTTCAATGGGATCTTTCTAACGCCGGTATTTAGAGTCTTGGCTGAAGTGAGCATTAGAAATCTAACGACAAAACTCCAGCCGCAGAAAAAAGTCAGTAGTTAAGAGCTTTCTGGGCTAACGCCGGTTCATAAAGCTCTTAACTACTGTGCTCTAAAGTACACTAACACCCATAAACTACCTATGTACCCCTAAACCGAGGTCCCCCACATCGCCGCCACTCTATTACATTTTTTTAACCCCTAATCTGCCGACCGCCACCTACGTTATCCTTATGTACCCCTAATCTGCTGCCCCTAACACCGCCGACCCCTATATTATATTTATTAACCCCTAACCTGCCCCCCACAACGTCGCCGCCAGCTACCTACAATAATTAACCCCTAATCTGCCGACCACAAAGCGCCGCCACCTACGTTATCCTTATGTACCCCTAATCTGCTGCCCCTAACACCGCCGACCCCTATATTATATTTATTAACCCCTAACCTGCCCCCCACAACGTCGCCGCCAGCTACCTACAATAATTAACCCCTAATCTGCCGACCGCACCTCACCGCTACTATAATAAATGTATTAACCCCTAAAGCTAAGTCTAATCCTAACACTAACACCCCCCTAAGTTAAATATAATTTAAATCTAACGAAATAAATTAACTCTTATTAAATAAATTATTCCTATTTAAAACTAAATACTTACCTGTAAAAACATAATTTATGCTTACCTGATAAATTTATTTCTCTTGTGGTGTATCCAGTCCACGAATCATCCATTACTTGTGGGATATTCTCCTTCCCAACAGGAAGTTGCAAGAGGATCACCCACAGCAGAGCTGCTATATAGCTCCTCCCCTAACTGCCATATCCAGTCATTCGACCGAAACTAGCCGAGAAAGGAGAAACCATAGGGTGCAGTGGTGACTGTAGTTTAAAATTTAGACCTGCCTTAAAAGGACAGGGCGGGCCGTGGACTGGATACACCACAAGAGAAATAAATTTATCAGGTAAGCATAAATTATGTTTTCTCTTGTTAGGTGTATCCAGTCCACGGATCATCCATTACTTGTGGGATACCAATACCAAAGCTAAAGTACACGGATGAAGGGAGGGACAAGGCAGGTACTTAAACGGAAGGGACCACTGCCTGTAGAACCTTTCTCCCAAAAATAGCCTCCGAAGAAGCAAAAGTATCAAATTTGTAAAATTTTGAAAAGGTATGAAGCGAAGACCAAGTCGCCGCTTGGCAAATCTGTTCAACAGAAGCCTCATTTTTAAAGGCCCAGGTGGAAGCCACAGCTCTAGTAGAATGAGCTGTAATCCTTTCAGGGGGCTGCTGTCCAGCAGTCTCATAGGCTAAGCGTATTACGCTCCGAAGCCAAAAAGAAAGAGAGGTTGCCGAAGCCTTTTGACCTCTCCTCTGTCCAGAGTAAACAACAAACAGGGAAGATGTTTGACGAAAATCTTTAGTCTCTTGTAAGTAAAACTTTAAAGCACAGACTACGTCCAAATTATGTAAAAGACGTTCCTTCTTTGAAGAAGGATTAGGACACAATGATGGAACAACAATCTCTTGATTGATATTCTTGTTGGAAACTACCTTAGGTAAAAACCCAGGTTTTGTACGCAGAACTACTTTATCTGTATGGAAAATCAGATAAGGAGAATCACATTATAAAGCTGATAACTCAGAGACTCTACAAGCCGAGGAAATAGCCATCAAAAACAGAACTTTCCAAGATAAAAGTTTGATATCAATGGAATGAAGGGGTTCAAACGGAACTCCTTGAAGAACCTTAAGAACCAAGTTTAAGCTCCATGGAGGAGCAACAGGTTTAAACACAGGCTTAATTCTAACCAAAGCCTGACAAAATGCCTGGACGTCTGGAACCTCTGCCAGACGCTTGAGCAAAAGGATAGACAGAGCAGAAATCTGTCCCTTTAAAGAACTAGCTGATAATCCTTTATCCAAACCCTCTTGGAGAAAGGACAATATCCTAGGAATCCTAACCTTACTCCATGAGTAATTCTTGGATTCACACCAATGAAGATATTTGCGCCATATCTTATGGTAGATTTTCCTGGTTACAGGCTTTCGTGCCTGTATTAAGGTATCAATGACTGACTCGGAGAAGCCACGCCTTGATAAAATCAAGCGTTCAATCTCCAGGCAGTCAGTCTCAGAAAAATTAGATTTGGATGATTGAAAGGACCTTGTAGTAGAAGGTCTTGTCTCAGAGGCAGAGACCAAGGTGGAAAGGATGACATGTCCACCAGGTCTTCATACCAGGTCCTGCGTGGCCACGCAGGCGCGATCAAGATCACCGATGCTCTCTCCTGTTTGATTTTGGCAATCAGTCGAGGGAGCAGAGGAAACGGTGGAAACACATAAGCCAGGTTGAAGAACCACGGTGCTGCTAGAGCATCTATCAGCGTCGCTTCTGGGTCCCTGGACCTGGATCAGTAACAAGGAAGTTTGGCGTTCTGGCGAGATGCCATGAGATCCAATTCTGGTGTGTCCCAACGATAAACCAATTGAGCAAACACCTCTGGATGGAGTTCCCACTCCCCCAGATGAAAAGTCTGACGACTTAGAAAATCCGCCTCCCAGTTCTCTACACCTGGGATATGGATCGCTGATAGATGGCAAGAGTGAGTCTCTGCCCAGCGAATTATCTTGGAGACTTCTAACATCGCTAGGGAGCTCCTGGTCCCCCCTTGATGGTTGATGTAAGCCACAGTCGTGATGTTGTCCGACTGAAATCTGATGAACCTCAGGGTTGCTAACTGAGGCCAAGCTAGAAGAGCATTGAATATTGCTCTTAACTCCAGAATATTTATTGGGAGGAGTTTCTCCTCCTGAGTCCACGATCCCTGAGCCTTCAGGGAATTCCAGACTGCACCCCAACCTAGAAGGCTGGCATCTGTTGTTACAATTGTCCAATCTGGCCTGCGAAAGGTCATACCTTTGGACAGATGGACCCGAGATAGCCACCAGAGAAGAGAATCTCTGGTCTCTTGATCCAGATTTAGCAGAGGGGACAAATCTGTGTAATCCCCATTCCACTGACTGAGCATGCATAATTGCAGCGGTCTGAGATGTAGGCGCGCAAATGGCACTATGTCCATCGCCGCTACCATTAAGCCGATCACTTCCTTGCACTGAGCCACCGAAGGGCGCGGAATGTAGTGAAGAACACGGCAGGAATTTAGAAGCTTTGATAACCTGGACTCCGTCAGGTAAATTTTCATTTCTACAGAATCTATCAGAGTTCCTAGGAAGGAAACCCTTGTGAGGGGTGATAGAGAACTCTTTCCCTCGTTCACTTTCCACCCATGCGACCTCAGAAATGCCAACACTATGGCAATTTGGAAGTTTGACGCCTGTATCAGGATGTCGTCTAGATAAGGGGCCACTGCTATGCCCCGTGGTCTTAGGACCGCCAGAAGAGACCCCAGAACCTTTGTAAAAATTCTTGGGGCTGTAGCTAACCCGAAGGGAAGAGCCACAAACTGGTAATGCCTGTCTAGAAAGGCAAACCTTAGGAACCGATGATGATCTTTGTGAATCGGTATGTAAAGGTAAGCATCCTTCAAATCCAATGTGGTCATGTACTGACAATCCTGGATCATAGGTAGGATTGTCCGAATAGTTTCCATTTTGAACGATGGAACTCTGAGGAATTTGTTTAAGATCTTTAGATCCAAAATTGGTCTGAAGGTTCCCTCTTTTTTGGGAACCACAAACAGATTTGAATAAAATCCCTGTCCTTGTTCCATCTGTGGAACTGGATGGATCACTCCCATTATTAGGAGGTCTTGCACACAGCGTAAGAATGCCTCTTTCTTTATCTGGTTTACAGATAATCTCGAAAGGTGAAATCTCCCTTGTGGGGGGGGGAGCTTTGAAGTCCAGAAGATATCCCTGAGATATGATCTTCAACGCCCAGGGATCCTAAACATCTCTTGCCCACGCCTGGGCGAAGAGAGAAAGTCTGCCCCCTACTAGATCCGTTGCCGGATAGGGGGCCGTTCCTTCATGCTGTCTTAGAGGCAGCAGCAGGCTTTCTGGCCTGCTTGCCTTTGCTCCAGGCCTGGTTAGATTTCCAGGCCGGCTTGGATTGCGCAAAAGTTCCCTCTTGTTTTGTAGCAGAGGAAGTTGATGCTGCACCTGCCTTGAAGTTTCGAAAGGCACGAAAATTAGACTGTTTGGCCCTTGATTTGGCCCTGTCCTGAGGAAGGGTATGACCCTTACCTCCAGTAATGTCAGCAATAATTTCCTTCAAACCAGGCCCGAATAGGGTCTGCCCCTTGAAGGGAATGTTAAGTAATTTAGACTTTGAAGTCACGTCAGCTGACCAAGATTTAAGCCATAGCGCCCTACGCGCCTGGATGGCGAATCCAGAATTCTTAGCCGTTAGTTTAGTCAAATGAACAATGGCATCAGAAACAAAAGAATTAGCTAGCTTAAGTGTTCTAAGCTTGTCAAGAATTTAAGTCAATGGAGTAGCTGTCTGAAAGGCCTCTTCCAGAGACTCAAACCAGAACGCTGCAGCAGCAGTGACAGGAGCAATGCATGCAAGGGCTGCAGGATAAAACCTTGTTGAATAAACATTTTCTTAAGGTAACCTTCTAATTTTTTATCCATTGGATCTGAAAAAGCACAACTGTCCTCGACAGGGATAGTGGTACGCTTTGCTAAAGTAGAAACTGCTCCCTCCACCTTAGGGACCGTCTGCCATAAGTCCCGTGTGGTGGCGTCTATTGGAAACATTTTTCTAAAAATAGGAGGGGGGGAAAATGGCACACCGGGTCTGTCCCACTCCTTAATAATAATTTCTGTAAACCTTTTAGGTATTGGAAAAAACGTCAGTACACACCGGCACCGCGTAGTATTTATCCAGTCTACACAATTTCTCTGGCACTGCAATTGTGTCACAGTCATTCAGAGCAGCTAAAACCTCTCCAAGCAACACCCGGAGGTTCTCAAGCTTAAATTTAAAAGTAGACATATCTGAATCAGGTTTTCCCGAGTCAGAGACGTCACCCACAGACTGAAGCTCTTCCTCAGCTTCTGCATATTGTGACGCAGTATCAGACATGGGCCTTAAAACATCTGCGTGCTCTGTATTACGTCTAACCCCAGAGCTATTGCGCTTTCCTCTGAATTCAGGCAGTCTGGCTAATACTGCTGACAGGGCATTATCCATGATTGCCGCCATGTCCTGCAAAGTAATCGCTATGGGCGTCTTTGATGTACTTGGCGCCATTTTAGCGTGAGTCCCTTGAGCGGGAGTCAAAGGGTCCGACACGTGGGGAGAGATAGTCGGCATAACTTCCCCCTCGTCAGAATCCTCTGGTGATAATTCTTTTAAAGATAACAGCTGATCTTTATTGTTTAAAGTGAAATCAATACATTTAGTACACGTTCTCCTATGGGGGTCCACCATGGCTTTAAAACATAATGAACAAGGAGTTTCCTCTATGTCAGACATGTTTATACAGACTAGCAATGAGACTAGCAAGCTTGGAAAATACTTTAAATCAAGTTAGCAAGCAATATAAAAAAAACGTTACTGTGCCTTTAAGAGAAACAAATTTTGCCAAAATTTGAAATAACAGTGAAAAAAGGCAGTTAAACTAACGAAATTTTTACAGTGTATGTAACAAGTTAGCAGAGCATTGCACCCACTTGCAAATGGATGATTAACCCCTTAATACAAAAAACAGATTAACAAAACGAAAAATATGTTTTTTAAACAGTCATAACAACTGCCACAGCTCCTACTTTTGAAGCCTTTTGAGCCCTTCAGAGATGTCCTATAGCATGCAGGGGACTGCTGAGGGAAGCTGAATGTCACAGTTTGTAATTTTAACTGCACCAACTGTAACTTTTATACTATAACAGTGGAAAGCCTCAGGAAACTGTTTCTAGGCAAAAATAAAGCCAGCCATGTGGAAAAAAACTAGGCCCCAATAAGTTTTATCACCAAAGCATATATAAAAACGATTAAACATGCCAGCAAACGTTTTATATTGCACATTAATCAGAGTACATACCTCTGATAGCAAGCCTGATACTAGTAGCTATTAAATCACTGTATTTAGGCTTTAACTTTAATCTGGTATCAGCAGCATTTTCTAGCAAATTCCATCCCTAGAAAAACTTAACTGCACATACCTTATTGCAGGATACCCTGCACGCCATTCTCCCTCTGAAGTTACCTCACTCCTCAGACATATGTGAGAATAGCAGTGGATCTTAGTTACTTCTGCTAAGATCATAGAAAAACGCAGGCAGATTCTTCTTCTAAATGCTGCCTGAGATAAAATAGTACACTCCGGTACCATTTAAAAACAATAAACTTTTGAAGAAAAAACTTACTATATTTTACCACTTTCCTCTTACTACCTCCAGCTATGTTGAGAGCTTGCAAGAGAATGACTGGGTATGGCAGTTAGGAGAGGAGCTATATAGCAGCTCTGCTGTGGGTGATCCTCTTGCAACTTCCTGTTGGGAAGGAGAATATCCCACAAGTAATGGATGATCCGTGGACTGGATACACCTAACAAGAGAAATAAACCCTAATATAGCTACAATATAACGAATAATTATATTGTAGCTATTTTAGGATTTATATTTATTTTACAGGCAACTTTGTATTTATTTTAACCAGGTACAATAGCTATTAAATAGTTAAGAACCATTTAATAGCTAAAATAGTTAAAATAATAACAAAATTACCTGTGAAATAAATCCTAACCTAAGTTACAATTAAACCTAACACTACACTATCAATAAATTAATTAAATAAAATACCTACAATTCAGCCAATCAGATTCAAGTTCAATCCGATTGGCTAATCCGATCAGCCAATCAGATTGAGCTTGCATTCTATTGGCTGTTCCGATCAGCCAATAGAATGCGAGCTCAATCTGATTGGCTGTTAGAAGAGGATGGATCCGCGTCAGCTGGGAAGAAGATGGCTCCGCTCCGCTCCGGAAGAAAGAAGATTGAAGATGCTGCTTGATAGAAGACTTCATCCCGATGATGGACTTCCGACTTCAGCCCGATGATGGATTTCTTCAGCCGCCGCTTGGATCCAGACTTCAGCCCGAGGATGGACGTCACTCTTCAGCCCCCCGCTTGGGCTTGGATCAACACTTCCGAGGCTTGGATCAAGACTTCCGAGGACGGATCGGTGAACCTGGCATGGTGAAGATAAGGTAGGAAGATCTTCAGGGGCTTAGTGTTAGGTTTATTTAAGGGGGGTTTGGGTTAGATTAGGGGTATGTGGGTGGTGGGTTGTAATGTTGGGGGGGGGGGTATTGTATGTGTTTTTTTTACAGGCAAAAGAGCTGAATTCTTTGGGGCATGCCCCGCAAAGGGCCCTGTTCAGGGCTGGTAAGGTAAAAGAGCTTTGAACTTTTTAAATTTAGAATAGGGTAGGGCATTTTTTTATTTTGGGGGGCTTTGTTATTTTATTAGGGGGCTTAGAGTAGGTGTAATTAGCTTAATATTGTTGTAATATTTTTCTAATGTTTGTAAATATTTTTTTATTTTTTGTAACTTAGTTCTTTTTTATTTTTTGTACTTTAGTTTTTAGTTTATTTCATTGTATTTATTTGTAGGTATTGTATTTAATTAATTTATTGATAGTGTAGTGTTAGGTTTAATTGTAGATAATTGTAGGTATTTTATTTAATTAATTTATTGATAGTGTAGTGTTAGGTTTAATTGTAACTTAGGTTAGGATTTATTTTACAGGTAATTTTGTAATTATTTTAACTATTTTAGCTATTAAATAGTTCTTAACTATTTAATAGCTATTGTACCTGGTTAAAATAAATACAAAGTTACCTGTAAAATAAATATAAATCCTAAAATAGCTATAATATAATTATAATTTATATTGTAGCTATATTAGGGTTTATTTTACAGGTAAGTATTTAGCTTTAAATAGGAATAATTTATTTAATAAGAGTTAATTTATTTCGTTAGATTTAAATTATATTTAATTTAGGGGGGTGTTAGTGTTAGGGTTAGACTTAGCTTTAGGGGTTAATACATTTATTACAGTAGCGGCGAGATTCGGTCGGCAGATTAGGGGTTAATAATTGAAGTTAGGTGTCGGCGATGTTAGGGAGGGCAGATTAGGGGTTAATACTATTTATTATAGGGTTATTGAGGCGGGAGTGAGGCGGATTAGGGGTTAATAACTTTATTATAGTAGCGGTGCGGTCCGCTCGGCAGATTAGGGGTTAGTAAGTGTAGGCAGGTGGAGGCGACGTTGAGGGGGGCAGATTAGGGGTTAATAAATATAATATAGGGGTCGGCGGTGTTAGGCGCTGCAGATTAGGGGTACATAGCTATAATGTAGGTGGCAGCGGTGTACGGAGCGGCAGATTAGGGGTTAATAATAATATGCAGGGGTCAGCGATAGCGGGGGCGGCAGATTAGGGGTTAATAAGTGTAAGGTTAGGGGTGTTTAGACTCGGGGTTCATGTTAGGGTGTTAGGTGCAGACTTAGGAAGTGTTTCCGCATAGCAAACAATGGGGCTGCGTTAGGAACTGAACGCTGCTTTTTTGCAGGTGTTAGGTTTTTTTTCAGCTCAAACAGCCCCATTGTTTCCTATGGGGGAATCGTGCACGAGCACGTTTTTGAAGCTGGCCGCGTCCGTAAGCACCGCTGGTATCGAGAGTTGCAGTGGCGTTAAATTATGCTCTACGCTCCTTTTTTGGAGCCTAACGCAGCCATTCTGTGAACTCTAAATACCAGCGGTATTTAAAAGGTGGGGCCAGAAAAAAGCATGCATAGCTAACGCACCCCTTTGGCCGCAAAACTCTAAATCTAGGCGTTAATGCGTAGAGGAGGCGATATGTACGCCTATTGATAAAAAGAAAAGAGGCCTGGCCATATTGTTCAATAAACAGCTATCGTATCAGATAATATCTACTGAAAATGACCCAAAAGGGAGATATAAAATAATTGAAGTTATGATTAATAAGAATCTGTATTTTGCAATGTATACGGACCAAACAGGTTGGACAGGGAATTCTGGGAGGTACTAGTTATTTTCGTTTATAGGGAAAAATATAGTGTTAGCTGGAGATTTCAATCAGGGCCGTCTTTAATATTGACTGGACCCTGGGCAAAAATTTTCTTGGGCCCCCCCTCCATGCATTTTCGCTCTCCACCCCAACATTCCAAAAAACAACTAAATCAATTTTTTTTTAATTATTAGCCCAGCAGTGGATTATCAACTGGTGAGCTATTCATTTAAAAAAATGAAATAAAATGCAATATGTGAAACTGGACCTAAGCAGTACTAATAAGTAAATAAATATATAAATTCCTCCACTGTGGATTCATTTAATATTCATTTGAATGTGATTCTGATGTGAAGTTAGCTGGTTAAAGAGATTTAGGGCAGCCAACAGGAGCAAAGCAAGGTAAAGACTGAGGAGGAAGCAGTATAAGTTTACTGACTGGAACAGCAGAACTACTATGGGAAGCTGTAAAATCTGAGACAGAGAGAAAACAAAAACTATAAAAATAAACCTTACATTAATGTGTGAAGTATCAGCATGACACTATACATCAGCCACAGCAGCACATGTCACTACTTTGCTAGGAACAAGCTCCCTCTCACCCTGCACTAGACAATGCTGCATGGGGACGGGTGTGTGTGCACTCACTTATTCTTCCCACTGACACCTTTCTACAAAGCACTGTTCCCCTAACAAACTTCAGTTAGTTGATCTTAGGGCCACAGCAGAAAGAGCAGGGCTAAGGGGACCAGCAGACTGGATGCTGTCTGTCTAAGGCTGCATGGATACAGTGCGAGATGAGTCACACAGCCTCAAGACTGAAGAGAGCAGTGTATGCAGCTGCACAGATGCTCAAATCCTCACTTGCTTACCGCTCCAGCTTTCTGCTGCATGCGCCTACAGTCAGCCCTACCCAGAAACAATCCCTACCACCAGAGCAGTTACCTGGTAACAGTGGTAACCCCACTAGGACCTTTTATGATGCAATGGGAATGGCTGGATGCCGAGTTAGGACTTTGCATTCAGTGCTGCACAGTGCACATCTAAAACAGCACATGGCAATAGCTTGGCATGTAACATGATACCGGCACGGTCTGGCACAGTTTTTGAAAAAAATAAATATAAGCAGAGTACTTTTGACTGTGACAGTATTAGGACTGAATGTGTGTGTTCCCCATGTTACATCAGCAGTCTGGTATGAACCATAAAAAAAAAAAAAATTTTTTTTTTTTTTTTAGGACTCTTGGGCCCCTCAACTGGGCCCTGGGCAGCTGCCCCTTTTGCCCTGTGTTAAAGACGGTCCTGATTTCAATATGACCTTTTCACACACCCTAGATAGATCTAACACAAGGCACACAACTCGAAAGATTAGAGAAGCCAAATTATTGTGAATTTTTTTTTCCAGAAACTGGGTTTGAAAGAAATCTGGCGTCTTTAAAATCCTTACGCCAGAGAGTATACGTGTGAATCAAGGGCATTTAGGACATTTTCCAGAATAGATTTTTTCTTAATCACACAAGGTGTGATAGGAATGGAAATTAAATCAGATATAAGGGAGATTGTACTCTCAGACCATGCTATAATTACTCTAGAGATAATATAATTACTCCAGCAAATAACAACAGACTTTTTTTCCTCAATATCTTGAACATAATGTACACTTTAAGTCCTGGTTACATAAGGAGTGGAAGGAATTCTTGGAGTTTAATGTTGATTACGTGGACAGGCCGGAAATATTCTGAGAAACTGCAAAAGCAGTGTTCAGAGGGGCCATAAAGGCCTATCTATGCAAAAGTAAAATCACAAGAAGAAAAAGAGACGAGCAATTGACAAATGCATTAAAGAATAGCTATAGGCATTATATAAAACAGAATTTATGCTTACCTGATAAATTACTTTCTCCAACGGTGTGTCCGGTCCACGGCGTCATCCTTACTTGTGGGATATTCTCTTCCCCAACAGGAAATGGCAAAGAGTCCCAGCAAAGCTGGTCACATGATCCCTCCTAGGCTCCGCCCACCCCAGTCATTCGACCGACGGACAGGAGGAAATATATATAGGAGAAACCATATGATAACGTGGTGACTGTAGTTAGAGAAAATAATTCATCAGACCTGATTAAAAAACCAGGGCGGGCCGTGGACCGGACACACCGTTGGAGAAAGTAATTTATCAGGTAAGCAAAATTCTGTTTTCTCCAACATTGGTGTGTCCGGTCCACGGCGTCATCCTTACTTGTGGGAACCAATACCAAAGCTTTAGGACACGGATGAAGGGAGGGAGCAAATCAGGTCACCTAAATGGAAGGCACCACGGCTTGCAAAACCTTTCTCCCAAAAATAGCCTCCGAAGAAGCAAAAGTATCAAATTTGTAAAATTTGGCAAAAGTGTGCAGTGAAGACCAAGTCGCTGCCTTACATATCTGGTCAACAGAAGCCTCGTTCTTGAAGGCCCATGTGGAAGCCACAGCCCTAGTGGAGTGAGCTGTAATTCTTTCAGGAGGCTGCCGTCCGGCAGACTCATAAGCCAATCGGATAATGCTTTTAAGCCAAAAGGAAAGAGAGGTAGAAGTCGCTTTTTGACCTCTCCTTTTACCAGAATAAACAACAAACAAGGAAGATGTTTGTCTGAAATCTTTAGGAGCCTCTAAATAGAATTTTAGAGCACGGACTACGTCCAAATTGTGTAACAAACGTTCCTTCTTTGAAACTGGATTCGGACACAAAGAAGGTACAACTATCTCCTGGTTAATATTTTTGTTGGAAACAACTTTCGGAAGAAAACCAGGCTTAGTACGCAAAACCACCTTATCTGCATGGAACACCAGATAGGGCGGAGAACACTGCAGAGCAGATAACTCTGAAACTCTTCTAGCAGAAGAAATTGCAACTAAAAACAAAACTTTCCAAGATAGTAACTTAATATCTATGGAATGTAAAGGTTCAAACGGAACCCCTTGAAGAACTGAAAGAACTAGATTTAGACTCCAGGGAGGAGTCAAAGGTCTGTAAACAGGCTTGATCCTAACCAGAGCCTGAACAAATGCTTGAACATCTGGCACGGCTGCCAGTCTTTTGTGAAGTAAAACAGATAAAGCAGAGATCTGTCCCTTTAGAGAACTTGCAGATAATCCTTTCTCCAAACCTTCTTGCAGAAAGGATAGAATCTTAGGAATTTTTATCTTGTTCCATGGGAATCCTTTAGATTCACACCAACAGATATATTTTTTCCATATTTTATGGTAAATTTTTCTAGTTACAGGCTTTCTAGCCTGAATCAGAGTATCTATTACAGAATCTGAAAACCCACGCTTTGATAAAATCAAGCGTTCAATCTCCAAGCCGTCAGTTGGAGGGAAACCAGATTCGGATGTTCGAATGGACCCTGAACAAGAAGGTCCTGTCTCAAAGGTAGCTTCCATGGTGGAGCCGATGACATATTCACCAGGTCTGCAAAGATTTCCGGATGGAGTTCCCACTCCCCCGGATGGAATGTCTGACGACTCAGAAAATCCGCTTCCCAATTTTCCACTCCTGGGATGTGGATCGCAGACAAGTGGCAGGAGTGATCCTCCGCCCATTGAATTATCTTGGTCACTTCTTTCATCGCCAGGGAACTCCTTGTTCCCCCTAATGATTGATATATGCAACGGTCGTCATGTTGTCTGACTGAAACCTTATGAATTTGGCCTTTGCTAGTTGAGGCCAAGCTCTGAGAGCATTGAATATCGCTCTCAGTTCCAGAATGTTTATCGGGAGAAGAGACTCTTCCCGAGACCATAGACCCTGAGCTTTCAGGGATTCCCAGACCGCGCCCCAGCCCACCAGACTGGCGTTGGTCGTGACAATGACCCACTCTGGTCTGCGGAAGCTCATTCCCTGTGACAGATTGTCCAGGGTCAGCCACCAACGGAGTGAATCTCTGGTCTTTTGATCTACTTGAATCATCGGAGACAAGTCTGTATAATCCCCATTCCACTGTCTGAGCATGCACAGTTGTAATGGTCTTAGATGAATTCGTGCAAAAGGAACTATGTCCATTGTTGCAACCATCAATCCTATTACTTCCATGCACTGTGCTATGGAAGGACGAGGAACAGAATGAAGTACTTGACAAGAGCTTAGAAGTTTTGATTTTCTGACCTCTGTCAGAAAAATCCTCATTTCTAAGGAATCTATTATTGTTCCCAAGAAGGGAACTCTTGTTGACGGGGACAGAGAACTTTTTTCTTTGTTCACCTTCCATCCGTGAGATCTGAGAAAGGCTAGGACGATGTCCGTATGAGCCTTTGCTTTTGACAGGGACGACGCTTGAATCAGGATGTCGTCCAAGTAAGGTACTACTGCAATGCCCCTTGGTCTTAGAACCGCTAAAAGGGACCCTAGTACCTTTGTGAAAATCCTTGGAGCAGTGGCTAATCCGAATGGAAGTGCCACAAACTGGTAATGCTTGTCCAGAAAAGCGAACCTTAGGAACTGATGATGTTCCTTGTGGATAGGAATATGTAGGTACGCATCCTTTAAATCCACGGTAGTCATAAATTGATTTTCCTGGATAGTAGGTAGATCGTTCGAATAGTTTCCATTTTGAACGATGGTACCCTGAGAAATTTGTTTAGGATCTTTAGATCCAAAATTGGTCTGAATGTTCCCTCTTTTTTGGGAACTATGAACAGATTGGAATAAAATCCCATTCCTTGTTCTCTTATTGGAACTGGATGTATCACTCCCATCTTTAACAGGTCTTCTACACAATGTAAGAATGCCTGTATCTTTATTTGGTTTGAAGATAATTGAGACCTGTGGAACCTTCCCCTTGGGGGTAGTTCCTTGAATTCCAGGAGATAACCTTGAGAAACTATTTCTAGCGCCCAAGGATCCTGAACATCTCTTGCCCAAGCCTGAGCAAAGAGAGAAAGTCTGCCCCCCACTAGATCCGGTCCCGGATCGGGGGCTATCCCTTCATGCTGTTTTGGTAGCAGTGGTAGGCTTCTTGGCCTGCTTACCCTTGTTCCAGCCTTGCATTGGTTTCCAGGCTGGTTTGGGTTGTGAAGTATTACCCTCTTGCTTAGAGGATGCAGAATTAGAGGCTGGTCCGTTTCTGCGAAAGGGACGAAAATTAGGCTTATTTTTAGCCTTAAAAGACCTATCCTGTGGGAGGGCGTGGCCCTTTCCCCCAGTGATGTCTGAAATAATCTCTTTCAGATCAGGTCCAAATAATGTTTTACCTTTGAAAGGAATGTTAAGCAATTTTGTCTTGGAAGACACATCCGCTGACCAAGACTTTAGCCAAAGCGCTCTGCGCGCCACGATAGCAAACCCTGAATTTTTCGCCGCTAATCTAGCTAATTGCAAAGCGGCATCTAAAACAAAAGAGTTAGCCAATTTAAGTTCTTGAACTCTGTCCATAACCTCCTCATACGAAGATTCTTTACTGAGCGACTTTTCTAGTTCCTCGAACCAGAAACACGCTGCCGTAGTGACAGGAACAATGCATGAAATTGGTTGTAGAAGGTAACCTTGCTGTACAAAAATCTTTTTAAGCAAACCCTCTAATTTTTTATCCATAGGATCTTTGAAAGCACAACTATCTTCGATAGGAATAGTAGTGCGTTTGTTTAGAGTAGAAACCGCCCCCTCGACCTTGGGGACTGTCTGCCATAAGTCCTTTCTGGGGTCGACTATAGGAAATAATTTCTTAAATATAGGGGGGGGAACAAAAGGTATGCCGGGCCTTTCCCACTCTTTATTTACTATGTCCGCCACCCGCTTGGGTATAGGAAAAGCGTCGGGGGGCACCGGAACCTCTAGGAACTTGTCCATCTTACATAATTTCTCTGGAATGACCAAATTGTCACAATCATCCAGAGTAGATAACACCTCCTTAAGCAGTGCGCGGAGATGTTCTAATTTAAATTTAAATGTCACAACATCAGGTTCAGCTTGATGAGAAATTTTTCCTGAATCTGAGATTTCTCCATCAGACAAAACCTCCCTCATGGCCCCTTGAGATTGGTGTGAGGGTATGTCAGAACAGTTATCATCAGCGTCCTCTTGCTCTTCAGTGTTTAAAACAGAGCAATCGCGCTTTCTCTGATAAGTAGGCATTTTGGATAAAAGATTTGCTATGGAGTTATCCATTACAGCCGTTAATTGTTGCATGGTAATAAGTATTGGCGCACTAGATGTACTAGGGGCCTCCTGTGTGGGCATAACTGGTGTAGACACAGTAGGGGATGATGTAGTATCATGTTTACTCCCCTCATTTGAGGAATCATCTTGGGCAATATCATTATCTGTGGCATTACTGTCCTTACTTTGTTTGGACACTATGGCACAATTATCACATAAATTTAAATGGGGAGACACATTGGCTTTCATACATATAGAACATAGCTTATCTGATGGTACAGACATGTTAAACAGGCTTAAACTTGTCAACAAAGCACAAAAAACGTTTTAAAATAAAACCGTTACTGTCACTTTAAATTTCAAACTGAAAACACTTTATTACTGAATATGTGAAAAAGTATGAAGGAATTGTTCAAAAATCACCAAAATTTCACCACAGTGTCTTAAAGCATTAAAAGTATTGCACACCAAATTTCAGAGCTTTAACCCTTAAATTAACGGAACCAGAGCCGTTTTCAAATTTAACCCCTATACAGTCCCAGCTATATGCTTTGCTGAGACCCAACCAAGCCCAGACGGGAATACGATACCAAATGACGCCTTCTAGAAGCTTTTTTAGTGATTTTTAGATCCTCACACATGCATCTGCATGCCTTGCTCTCCAAAAACAACTGCGCAGTAATGGCGCGAAAATGAGGCTCAGTCTATAACTAGAAAGGCCCCCAGACTAAAAAAGGAGTCCAACACAGTGCCTGCCGTTTTTTAAACGTTCCCCAAGATTATAATGCCAATTATTAGCTAGAATCTGCATAATATGCCCCAATAAAGCAATAGTTTTAGCCCATAAAAATGTCTACCAGTTTTTAAGCCCTTTTTTAAGCCCTTTATTCTTTTATGTTTGACTAAGAAAATGGCTTACCGGTCCCCATAAGGGGAAATGACAGCCTTCCAGCATTACATGGTCTTGTTAGAAATATGGCTAGTCATACCTTAAGCAGAAAAGTCTGCTAACTGTTTCCCCCAACTGAAGTTACTTCATCTCAACAGAAACAGCAATCGATTTTAGTTACTGTCTGCTAAAATCATCTTCCTCTTACAAACAGAAATCTTCATCCTTTTCTGTTTCAGAGTAAATAGTACATACCAGCACTATTTTAAAATAACAAACACTTGATAGAAGAATAAAAACTACATTTAAACACCAAAAAACTCTTAACCATCTCCGTGGAGATGTTGCCTGTGCAACGGCAAAGAGAATGACTGGGGTGGGCGGAGCCTAGGAGGGATCATGTGACCAGCTTTGCTGGGACTCTTTGCCATTTCCTGTTGGGGAAGAGAATATCCCACAAGTAAGGATGACGCTGTGGACCGGACACACCAATGTTGGAGAAATAATCTTTAATCTTGTTATGGAATAAATATAAAGATATTAGACTAGAACAGGATTTATTTTTGTAACAAAATATGACTCTTGAGGAACAAAAACAAAAAGCATTTTTCGCAGGCATACAGGGTACATCAGCTAAATACCATGCTAAGATTACTAAGATAAGACGACAAAAGAATTGTATAGCTGCCCTGAAATTGCACAACGAAAGGTTAACTAAGGTTACAGAAATAAGAAAAGCGTTCTTAAGATATTTTCAGGAGGTCTACTCGCTGGTACAGATCAATAATAGCAACAAAGAAAGATTCTGGTATAATATAATTCTTCCCCAAGTCTTCACTTCCGATCTCCAAAAACTAAATGAACCTATTTCCCTAGATGAAATTTCTGAAGTTATTAATAGATTAAAGTCAGGTAAAACTCCAGGCCCAGACTCCTTGCCAGCTGAATTTTACAAATTGTTAAAGGATCAAATTCTTCCTATTCTTAGTTCACTTTTTAATGAGTATTTCATGGAAAAGAAACCTCATTCCCCATTATTTGCAGCATCAAACATACGGCTAGATTTAGAGTTCGGCGGTAGCCGTCAAAACCAGCGTTAGAGGCTCCTAACGCTGGTTTTGGGCGCCCGCTGGTATTTGGAGTCAGTGATTAAAGGGTCTAACGCTCACTTTACAGCCGCGACTTTTCCATACCGCAGATCCCCCTACGCCATTTGCGTAGCCTATCTTTTCAATGGGATCTTCCTAACGCCGGTATTTAGAGTCGTTTCTGCAGTGAGCGTTAGAGCTCTAACGACAAGATTCCAGCCGCCTGAAAATAGCAGGAGTTAAGAGCTTTCTGGCTAACGCCGGTTTATAAAGCTCTTAACTACTGTACCCTAAAGTACACTAACACCCATAAACTACCTATGTACCCCTAAACCGAGGTCCCCCCACATCGCCGCCACTCGATTAAAAATTTTAACCCCTAATCTGCCGACCGCCACCTACGTTATACTTATGTACCCCTAATCTGCTGCCCCTAACACCGCCGACCCCTGTATTATATCTATTAACCCCTAACTTGCCCCCCACAACGTCGCCGCAAGCTACTTAAAATAATTAACCCCTAATCTTCCGACCGCAAATCGCCGCCACCTACGTTATCCCTATGTACCCCTAATCTGCTACCCCTAACATCGCCGACCCCTATGTTATATTTATTAACCCCTAATCTGCCCCCCACAACGTCGCCGACACCTACCTACACTTATTAACCCCTAATCTGCCGAGCGGACCTGAGCGCTACTATAATAAAGTTATTAACCCCTAATCCGCCTCACTAACCCTATCATAAATAGTATTAACCCCTAATCTGCCCTCCCTAACATCGCCGACACCTACCTTCAATTATTAACCCCTAATCTTCCGATCGGAGCTCACCGCTATTCTAATAAATGTATTAACCCCTAAAGCTAAGTCTAACCCTAACACTAACACCCCCCTAAGTTAAATATAATTTTTATCTAACGAAATAAATTAACTCTTATTAAATAAATAATTCCTATTTAAAGCTAAATACTTACCTGTAAAATAAATCCTAATATAGCTACAATATAATTTATAATTATATTATAGCTATTTTAGGATTAATATTTATTTTACAGGCAACTTTGTAATTATTTTAACCAGGTACAATAGCTATTAAATAGTTAAGAACTATTTAATAGTTACCTAGTTAAAATAATAACAAATTTACCTGTAAAATAAATCCTAACCTAAGATATAATTAAACCTAACACTACCCTATCAATAAAATAATTAAATAAACTACCTACAATTACCTACAATTAACCTAACACTACACTATCAATAAATTAATTAAACACAATTGCTACAAATAAATACAATTAAATAAACTATCTAAAGTACAAAAAATAAAAAAGAACTAAGTTACAGAAAATAATAAAATATTTACAAAGATAAGAAAAATATTACAACAATTTTAAACTAATTACACCTACTCTAAGCCCCCTAATAAAATAACAAAGCCCCCCAAAATAAAAAATTCACTACCCTATTCTAAAATACAAATATTACAAGCTCTTTTACCTTACCAGCCCTGAACAGGGCCCTTTGCGGGGCATGCCCCAAGAATTTCAGCTCTTTTGCCTGTAAAAAAAAACATACAATACCCCCCCCCCCCCCAACATTACAACCCACCACCCACATACCCCTAATCTAACCCAAACCCCCCTTAAATAAACCTAACACTACCCCCCTGATGATCTTCCTACCTTGTCTTCACCATGCCAGGTTCACCGATCCGTCCTGGCTCCAAGATCTTCATCCAACCCAAGCGGGGGCTAGACATCCACTGAAGAAGTCCAGAAGAGGGTCCAAAGTCTTCCTCCTATCCGGCAAGAAGAGGACATCCGGACCGGCAAACATCTTCTCCAAGCGGCATCTTCTATCTTCTTCCATCCGATGACGACCGGCTCCATCTTGAAGACCTCCAGCGCGGATCCATCCTCTTCTTCCGACGACTAGACGACGAATGACGGTTCCTTTAAGGGACGTCATCCAAGATGGCGTCCCTCGAATTCCGATTGGCTGATAGGATTCTATCAGCCAATCGGAATTAAGGTAGGAATTTTCTGATTGGCTGATGGAATCAGCCAATCAGAATCAAGTTCAATCCGATTGGCTGATCCAATCAGCCAATCAGATTGAGCTCGCATTCTATTGGCTGTTCCGATCAGCCAATAGAATGCGAGCTCAATCTGATTGGCTGATTGGATCAGCCAATCGGATTGAACTTGATTCTGATTGGCTGATTCCATCAGCCAATCAGAAAATTCCTACCTTAATTCCGATTGGCTGATAGAATCCTATCAGCCAATCGGAATTCGAGGGACGCCATCTTGGATGATGTCCCTTAAAGGAACCGTCATTCGTCGTCTAGTCGTCGGAAGAAGAGGATGGATCCGCGCTGGAGGTCTTCAAGATGGAGCCGGTCGTCATCGGATGGAAGAAGATAGAAGATGCCGCTTGGAGAAGATGTTTGCCGGTCCGGATGTCCTCTTCTTGCCGGATAGGAGGAAGACTTTGGACCCTCTTCTGGACTTCTTCAGTGGATGTCTAGCCCCCGCTTGGGTTGGATGAAGATCTTGGAGCCAGGACGGATCGGTGAACCTGGCATGGTGAAGACAAGGTAGGAAGATCATCAGGGGGGTAGTGTTAGGTTTATTTAAGGGGGGTTTGGGTTAGATTAGGGGTATGTGGGTGGTGGGTTGTAATGTTGGGGGGGGGGGTATTGTATGTTTTTTTTTACAGGCAAAAGAGCTGAAATTCTTGGGGCATGCCCCGCAAAGGGCCCTGTTCAGGGCTGGTAAGGTAAAAGAGCTTGTAATATTTGTATTTTAGAATAGGGTAGTGAATTTTTTATTTTGGGGGGCTTTGTTATTTTATTAGGGGGCTTAGAGTAGGTGTAATTAGTTTAAAATTGTTGTAATATTTTTCTTATGTTTGTAAATATTTTATTATTTTCGGTAACTTAGTTCTTTTTTATTTTTTGTACTTTAGATAGTTTATTTAATTTTATTTATTTGTAGCAATTGTGTTTAATTAATTTATTGATAGTGTAGTGTTAGGTTAATTGTAGGTAATTGTAGGTAGTTTATTTAATTATTTTATTGATAGGGTAGTGTTAGGTTTAATTATATCTTAGGTTAGGATTTATTTTACAGGTAAATTTGTTATTATTTTAACTAGGTAACTATTAAATAGTTCTTAACTATTTAATAGCTATTGTACCTGGTTAAAATAATTACAAAGTTGCCTGTAAAATAAATATTAATCCTAAAATAGCTATAATATAATTATAATTTATATTGTAGCTATATTAGGATTTATTTTACAGGTAAGTATTTAGCTTTAAATAGGAATCATTTATTTAATAAGAGTTAATTTATTTCGTTAGATAAAAATTATATTTAACTTAGGGGGGTGTTAGTGTTAGGGTTAGACTTAGCTTTAGGGGTTAATACATTTATTAGAATAGCGGTGAGCTCCGGTCGGCAGATTAGGGGTTAATAATTGAAGGTAGGTGTCGGCGATGTTAGGGAGGGCAGATTAGGGGTTAATACTATTTATGATAGGGTTAGTGAGGCGGATTAGGGGTTAATAACTTTATTATAGTAGCGCTCAGGTCCGCTCGGCAGATTAGGGGTTAATAAGTGTAGGCAGGTGTCGGCGACGTTGTGGGGGGCAGATTAGGGGTTAATAAATATAACATAGGGGTCGGCGATGTTAGGGCAGCAGATTAGGGGTACATAGGGATAACGTAGGTGGCGGCGGTTTACGGAGCGGCAGATTAGGGGTTAAAAGTGTAATGCAGGGGTCAGCGATAGCGGGGGCGGCAGATTAGGAGTTAATAAGTGTAAGGTTAGGGGTGTTTAGACTCGGGGTACATGTTAGGGTGTTAGGTGCAGACGTAGGAAGTGTTTCCCCATAGGAAACAATGGGGCTGCGTTAGGAGCTGAACGCTGCTTTTTTGCAGGTGTTAGGTTTTTTTTCAGCTCAAACAGCCCCATTGTTTCCTATGGGAGAATCGTGCACGAGCACGTTTTTGAGGCCGGCCGCGTCCGTAAGCAACTCTGGTATCGAGAGTTGCATTTGCGGTAAAAATGCTCTACGCTCCTTTTTTGGAGCCTAACGCAGCATTTGTTTGAACTCTCGATACCAGAGTTAAATTTATGGTGCGGCCAGAAAAAAACCCGCGGAGCGTTAACAGCCCTTTTACCGCCGAACTCTAAATCTAGGCCATAGTTTTAATACTCAAAAAAGGTAAAGATCTGGAACTTCCAACATCCTATAGACCTATTTCCCTCTTGAACCAAGACTACAAAATCGTAATGGCTATCATAGCTAATAGATTAAAAGCATGTCTGAAACTATATTATACACCCAGATCAGTCAGGGTTCATGATGGGTAGGAACCCGATAAAGAATCTATGAAAAGCCCAACTAATATTAGACTCTTACTGGAATAAGATCTCCAGTAAAAAATCTTGTACGAAACCAGACTTGGCAATGTTGATGGTCGATGCTGTGAAAGCATTCGACTCTATTAGTTGGGACCATTTATTTACTTCTTTGGAAGGTTTTGGTCTGATGGGAATCTTTTTACAGTTTGTCCGTTCGCTGTATAAAGCCCCACTCTCAGCAGTTATAGTTGTGGATCTATCAGACAGATTTTCTTTGAAGAGAGGCACACGTCAAGGCTGTCCCCTGTCACCTTTATTGTTTAATCTAGCCTTAGAACAGCTCACAATTTACCTTAGACAGGAAGTAAAAGGTATCCAATTAGGAGGGCAAGAGATGGTGCTGTCTCTTTTTGCTGATGACCTTCTATTGTTCTTGAGTAATACAACAGACTCTATACAGCTTGTAGGTAAAACTTTAAAGCACGAACCACATCCAGATTGTGTAATAGACGTTCCTTCTTTGAAGAAGGATTAGGACACAAAGACGGAACAACAATCTCTTGATTGATATTCTTATTAGCTACCACCTTAGGTAAAAACCCAGGTTTGGTACGCAGAACTACCTTATCTGCATGGAAGATCAGATAAGGAGAATCACATTGTAAGGCAGATAACTCGGAAACTCTACGAGCCGAGGAAATAGCTACCAAAAAAAAGGTACTTTCCAAGATAAAAGTTTGATATCTATGGAATGAAGAGGTTCATACGGAACCCCCTGAAGAACTTTAAGAACCAAATTTAAACTCCATGGTGGAACAACAGGTTTAAACACAGGCTTGATTCTAACTAAAGCCTGACAAAATGCCTGAACGTCTGGGACATCCTCCAGACGCTTGTGCAAAAGAATAGATAGTGCAGAAATCTGTCCCTTTAAGGAACTAGCTGACAATCCTTTCTCCAATCCTTCTTGGAGAAAAGATAATATCCTGGGAATCCTGACCTTACTCCATGAGTAGCCCTTGGATTCACACCAATAAAGATATTTCCGCCATATCTTATGATAGATTTTCCTGGTGACAGGCTTTTGTGCCTGAATTAAGGTATCAATGACTGACTCGGAGAAACCACGCTTTGATAAAATCAAGCGTTCAATCTCCAGGCAGTCAGCCTCAGAGAAATTAGATTTGGATGGTTGAAAGGACCTTGAAGTAGAAGGTCCTGTCTCAGCGGCAGAGTCCATGGTGGAAAGGATGACATGTCCACCAGATCTGCATACCAAGTCCTGCGTGGCCACGCAGGCGCTATCAAGATCACCAATGCTCTCTCCTGCTTGATTTTGGCAATCAGATGAGGGAGCAGAGGAAACGGTGGAAACACATAAGCCAGGTTGAAGGACCAAGGCGCTGCTAGAGCATCTATCAGCGTTGCCTTGGGATCCCTGGACCTGGATCCGTAACAAGAAAGCTTGGCGTTCTGGTGAGACGCCATGAGATCCAGTTCTGGTTTGCCCCAACGATGAACCAATTGTGCAAACACCTCCGGATGGAGTTCCTACTCCCCCGGATGAAAAGTCTGTTGACTTAGAAAATCCGTCTCCCAGTTCTCTACACCTGGGATATGGATAGCTGATAGGTGGCAAGAGTGAATCTCTGCCCAGCGAATTATCTTTGAGACTTCTAACATCGCTAGGGAACTCCTTGTTCCCCCTTGATGGTTGATGTAAGCCACAGTCGTGATGTTGTCAGACTGAAATCTGATGAACCTCATTGTTGCTAGATGAGGCCAAGCCTGAAGAGCATTGAATATCGCTCTTAGTTCCAGAATGTTTATTGGAAGGAGTGACTCCTCCTGAGTCCACGATCCCGGAGCCTTCAGGGAGTTCCAGACTGCACCCCAACCTAGAAGGCTGGCATCTGTCGTTACAATTGTCCAATCTGGCCTGCGAAAGGTCATACCTTTGAACAGATGGACCCGAGATAGCCACCAGAGAAGAGAATCCCTGGTCTCTTGATCCAGATTTAGTAGAGGGGACAAATCTGTGTAATCCCCATTCCACTGACTGAGCATGCAGAGTTGCAGCGGTCTGAGATGTAGGCATGCAAACGGCACTATGTCCATTGCCGCTACCATTAAGCCGATTACTTCCATGCACTGAGCCACCAAAGGGCGAGGAATGGAATAAAGAACACGGCAGGAATTTAGAAGTTTTGATAACCTGGACTCCGTCAGGTAAATTTTAATTTCTACAGAATCTATTAGAGTCCCTAGGAAGGAAACTCTTGTAAGGGGGGATAGAGAACTCTTTTCCTCGTTCACCTTCCACCCATGCGACCTCAGAAATGCCAACACTATGTCCGTATGAGACTTGGCAATTTGGAAGTTTGACGCCTGAATTATGATGTCGTCTAAATAAGGGGCCACTGCTATGCCCCGTGGCCTTAGGACCTCCAGAAGCGACCCCAGAACCTTCGTAAAAATTCTTGGGGCTGTAGCTAGCCCAAAGGGAAGAGCTACAAACTGGTAAGGCCTGTCTAGGAAGGCAAACCTGAGAAACCAATGATGATCTTTGTGTATCGGAATGTGAAGATAAGCATCCTTTAAATCCACTGTAGTCATGTATTGACCCTCCTGGATCATAGGTAGGATAGTACGAATAGTCTCCATCTTTAGATCCAAGATTGGTCTGAAGGTTCCCTCTTTTTGGGAACTACAAACAGATTTGAGTAAAAACCCTGTCCCTGTTCCTCCTTTGGAACTGGATGGATCACTCCCATAACTAGGAGGTCTTGTACACAGTGTAAGAATGCCTCTCTCTTTATCTGGTTTGCAGATAATTGTGAAAGGTGAAATCTCCCTTTTGGGGGGAAGCCTTGAAGTCCAGAAGATATCCCTGGGATATAATTTCCAACGCCCAGGGATCCTGAACATCTTTTGCCCACGCCTGGGCGAAGAGCGAAAGTCTGCCCCCTACTAGATCCGTTATCGGATAGGGGGCCGTTCCTTCATGCTGTCTTAGAGGCAGCAGCAGGCTTTTTGGCCTGCTTACCCTTGTTCCAGGTCTGGTTAGGTCTCCAGATCGTCTTGGACTGAGCAAAAGTTCCCTCTTGTTTTGCATTAGAGGAAGTTGATGCCGCACTTGCCTTGAAGTTTCGAAAAGGCACGAAAATTAGACTGTTTGGCCCTTGATTTGGACCTATCCTGAGGATGGGCATGACCTTTTCCTCCAGTGATATCAGCAATAATCTCCTTCAAACCAGGCCCGAATAGGGTCTGCCCCTTGAAGGGAATGTTAAGCAGCTAGACTTTGAAGTAACGTCAGCTGACCATGATTTAAGCCATAGCGCTCTGTGCGCCTAGATAGCAAAACCAGAATTCTTAGCCGTTAGTTTAGTCAAATGAACAATGGCATCAGAAACAAAAGAAGCTTAAGTGCTCTAAGCTTGTCAAGTATGTCATCCAATGGAGTCGCTACCTGTAAAGCCTCTTCCAGAGACTCAAACCAGAACGCCGCAGCAGCAGTGACAGGAGCAATGCATGCAAGGTGGCTGTAGGATAAAACCTTGTTGAATAAACATCTTCTTAAGGTAACCCTCTAACTTTTTATCCATTGGATCTAAAAAAGCACAACTGTCCTCGACAGGGATAGTAGTACGCTTTGCTAGAGTAGAAACTGCTCCCTCCACCTTAGGAACTGTTTGCCATAAGTCCTGTGTGGTGGCGTCTATTGGAAACCTTTTTCTAAAAATAGGAGGGGGAGAGAACGGCACACCTGGTCTATCCCATTCCTTAGTAATAATTTCTGTAAACCTTTTAGGTATTGGAAAAACATCAGTGCACACCGGCACTGCATAGTATTTATCCAGTCTACACAATTTCTCTAGCACTGCAATTGTATCACAGTCATTCAGAGCAGCTAAAACCTCTCTGAGTAACACGCAGAGGTGTTCAAGCTTAAATTTAAATGTAGAAATATCAGAATCAGGTTGCATCATCTTCCCTGAGTCAGAAACATCACCCACAGAAAGAAGCTCTCCTTCCTCAGCTTCTGCATATTGTGAGGCATTATCAGACATAGCTCTTAAAGCGTCAGTATGCTCTGTATTTCGTCTAACTCCAGAGCTATCTCGCTTTCCTCTAAATTCAGGTAGTCTGGCTAATACCGCTGACAGTGTATTATCCATGACTGCCGCCATGTCTTGTAAAGTAAACGCTATGGGCGCCCTAGATGTACTTGGCGCCATTTGAGCGTGAGTCCCTTGAGCGGGAGTAAAAGGGTCTGACACGTGGGGAGAGTTAGTCGGCATAACTTCCCCCTCGTCAGATTCCTCTGGTGATAAATTTTTTAAAGACAGAATATGATCTTTATTGCTTAAAGTGAAATCAGTACATTTGGTACTCACCTTCTAATTCGAATTATAGATTTATCAATACAATAATTCTGGTAGGGAGGAATCTGATATTAAGGAACTGGAAAAGTAAAGAAGGACCCAAGTTTTCAGAATTTGTAAAGAGTGTGCAATACCAGATGATTCTGGAGCAGTTTAATGTAAAATTATATAACAAAAATCAGATAAGACGCTTTATCACCAAATGGAAAGCATATCTTATTCTATTCCCAGTAGAGGTACAAATTCAGATAGTTTCATGTTTCAAGGCTGCGGAGTGGATCAGGCAACAAATGGAAGCTGGGAATATACCTAGATGCTGGTTCCCTTGATATTCTGGGAACCTCAGGGAGAGACGGGGTCCCCTCTGTATTAATACATATACATATTATTTCTCCCCTACATTCTCCCACATGCTCCATGCACTAGACTATTTTCTGGTCAGTACCCCTCTAGTTAAAAAGGGTACTGGAGGTTAAGCCAAAGAGGTTGAGACCATTTAGTATAAGTCCTAACATGATGGTGGACGTGGCAATCGCAAGTCCATTCGCAGAAATTAAACAAATCTGTTATAAGAAATAAAGGGATTCAGAGTTATAGTACCTATAAGGAGTCCGAATAAATAAACAGTTTACGAGTTTTGCGTTAGGAGTGGTTCGCTAATAACTTGCAAGTTATTTCCACCGCTCACCTTTAATAGCACTGCTATTACAGGTTTGGAAAACCCGGCGTTTGAGGGCGATATGGCTGCGTTGAGCTCCATACCGCACACAAATACAAGCACTGCTTTGAGCTGCTTAGACGTGCTCATGCACGATTTCCCCATAGACATCAATGGGGAGAGCCGGCAAAAAAAAGCCTAACACCTGCAATCATGGAGCGTAAAGCTCCGTAACGCAGCCCATTGATGTCTATGGGGAAAGAAAATGTATGTTTAAACCTAACACCCTAACATAAACCCCACGGCTAAACACCCCTAATCTGCTGCCCCCGGCATCGCCGACACCTACATTACACTTATTAACCCCTAATCTGCCGCCCCCAATGTCACCGCCACCTACATAAATTTATTAACCCCTAATCTGCCGCCCCAACGTCGCCACCACCTACATAAATTTATTAACCCCTAATCTGTTGCCACCGCCACTATACTAAAGTTATTAACCCCTAAACCTCAGGCCTCCAACATCACTAAAACTAAATAAATATATTAACCCCTAAACCTAACCTTAACCCTAAGTCTAACCCTAACCCTAACACCCCTAACTTTAACATAATTAAAATAATTATAAATAAAACCTACTATTAATAACTAAATAATTCCTATTTAAAACTAAAAACTTACCTGTAAAATAAACCCTAAGCTAGCTACAATATAACTAATAGTTACATTGTAGCTATCTTAGGTTTTATTTTTATTTCACAGCTAAGTTTGTATTTATTTTAACTAGGTAGACTAGTTAGTAAATAGTTATTAACTATTTGCTAGCTACCTAGTTAAAATAAATACAAATTAACCTGTAAAATAAAACCTAATCAGAGTTACACTAACACCTAACATTACAATAAAATTAAATAAATTAAATTAAAAAAATACATTTATCTAAATTACAAAAAATAATAAACACTAAATTGCACAAAATAAAAAAAGAAATTATCAAAAATAAAAATGAATTACTCCTAACCTAATAGCTCTATCAAAATAAAAAAGCCCCCACAAAGTAAAAAAAACCCTAGCCTGCACTAAACTGCCAATAGCCCTTAAAAGGGCCTTTTGTGGGGCATTGCCCCAAAGAAATCAGCTCTTTTACCTGTAAAAAAAATACAAACAACCCCCAACAGTAAAACCCACCACCCACACAACCAACCCCCCAAATAAAATCTTTAAACCTAAACTCCCCATTGCCCTGAAAAGGGCATTTGGATGGGCATTGCCCTTAAAAGGGCATTTAGCTTTTTTACATTGCCCAAAACCCTAAGCTAAAAATAAAACCCACCCAATAAACCCTTTAAAAAACCTAACACTAACCCCTGAAGATCCACTTCTTTTTTTTTTTTTTGAAGACCGGACATCCATCCTCATCCAGCCGGCGAAGTCTTCATCCAAGCGGCAATTAGTCCTTAACGAAGTCGGGAGAAGTCTTCATCAAAGCGGCAAGAAGTCATCATCCAGGCGGCCAGAAGTCTTCATTCAGACGGCATCTTCTATCTTCATCCTTCCGACACGGAGCGGCTCCATCTTCAAGACATCCGGCGCGGAGCATCTCTTCATATGGTCCCGGCCGTACACTGAAGGTTCCCTTTAAGGGACATCATCCAAGATGGCGTCCCTTGAATTTCCGATTGGCTGATAGAATTCTATCAGCCAATAGGAATTAAAGGGTAAAAAATACTATTGGCTGATGCAATCAGCCAATAGGATTGAGCTTCAATCCTATTGGCTGACCCAATCAGCCAATGGGATTGAGCTTGCAATCTATTGGCTGATTGGAACAGCCAGTAGGATTAAAGCTCAATCCTATTGGCTGATTGCATCAGCCAATAGGATTTTGTACCCTTTAATTCCTATTGGCTGATCAAATTCTATCAGCCAATCGGAATTCAAGGGACGCCATCTTGGATGACGTCCCTTAAAGGGAACCTTCAGTGTACGGCTGACACCGTATGAAGAGGATGCTCCAGGCCGGATGTCTTGAAGATAGAGCCGCTCCACGTCGGAAGGATGAAGATAGAAGATGCCGTCTGGATGAAGACTTCTGGCCGCCTGGATGATGACTTCTTGCCGCTTGGATGAAGACTTCTCCCGGCTTCGTTGAGGACTTCTTGCCGCTTGGATGAAGACTTTGCTGGCTGGATGAGGATGGATGTCCGGTCTTCAAAAACTGTAAGTGGATCTTCGGGGGTTAGTGTTAGGTTTTTTTAAGGGTTTATTGGGTGGGTTTTATTTTTAGCTTAGGGTTTTGGGCAATGTAAAAGAGCTAAATGCCCTTTTAAGGGCAATGCCCATCCAATGGAGAGCTTAGGTTTATTTAGATAGGATTTTATTTGGGGGGGTTGGTTGTGTGGGTGGTGGGTTTTACTGTTGGGGGGTTGTTTGTATTTTTTTTTACAGGTAAAAGAGCTGAATTCTATGGGGCAATGCCCCGCAAAAGGCCCCTTTGAAGGTACATGAAACCCAAAATTTTTCTTTCATGATTCAGATAGAGAATATAATTTTAAACAACTTTCCAATTTACTTCTATTATTTAATTTGCTTTATTCTCTTGTTACGCTTTGCTAAAAGGTTTATCTATGAAAGCTCAGGAGCAGCAGAGAATCTAGGTTCTAGCTGCTGATTGGTCGCTACATATATATACCGATTGTCATTGGCTCACCCATGTGTTTAGTTAGAAACCAGTAGTGCATTGCTGCTCCTTCAACAAATGATACCAAGAGAATAAAACAAATTAAATAATAGAAGAAATTAGAAAGTTGTTCAAAATTGTATTCTCTATCTGAATCATGAAAGAAAATGTTTGGGTTTTATGTCCCTTTAAGGGCTATTGGCAGTTTAGTGTAGGCTAGGGATTTTTTTTTATTTTGGGGGGGCTTTTTATTTTGATAAAGCTATTAGATTAGGAGTAATTTGTTTTTATTTTTGATAATTTCTTTTTTATTTTGTGTAATTTAGTGTTTATTATTTTTTGTAATTTAGATAAATGTATTTTTTTAATTTAATTAATTTTATTTTATTGTAATGTTAGGTGTTAGTGTAACAGATTAGGTTTAATTTTACAGGTAAATTTGTATTTATTTTAACTAGGTAGCTAGTAAATAGTTAATAACTATTTACTAACTAGTCTACTTGTTAAAATAAATACAAACTTAGCTGTGAAATAAAAATAAAACCTAAGATAGCTACAATGTAACTATTAGTTATATTGTAGCTAGTTTAGGGTTTATTTTACAGGTAAGTATTTAGTTTTAAATAGGAATTATTTAGTTATTAATAGTAAGTTTTATTTAGATTTTTTTTAATTATATTTAAGTTAGGGGGTTAGGTTTAGGGGTTAATAGGTTTATTATAGTGGAGGAGTGGGCGGACGGAAGATTAGGGGTTTATTATATTTAAATAGTGTTTTTATGTGGGAGAGCGGCAGTTTAGGGGTTAATAATTTTATTCTAGTGGCAACTATGTTGGGGAGTGGCGGAATTGGGTTAATACATTTTTTAAGTGGCTGCGATGTCCAGAGCGGCAGATTAGAGGTTAATAATTTTATTTTAGTATTTGCGATACGGAAGGGCCTTGGTTTAGGGGTTAATAGCTAGTTTATGGGTGTTGGTGTACTTTTTAACACTTTAGTTATGAGGTTTATGGTACAGATTCGTAACGTAAAACTCATAATTACTGACTTTAGATGGCGGTACGAATCTTGTTGGTATAGGCTGTACCGCTCACTTTTTGGTCTCGCAGGCAAAACTTGTAATACTGGCGCTATGGAAGTCCCATTGAAAAAAAGGACTTTTTTAAAAGTGCGGTACTGACTTTGAATGACGGCCAAAAAGTGTGCGATACACCTATACCTACAAGACTTGTAATAGCAGCGGTAGTGAAATAGAGCCATAACGATGCTTTTTCACTCATAATGCACAACTCGTAATCTAGCTGTATGTTAATAGATCCATCAATAAATTTTGTATAGTTTATTAGGTGTCTGATGGCACAAGGAAAACCGCAAACATATAAAGGACCAAAATAAGTTGTTTTTTGTTTTTGTGTTTCTTCTTCTATGTTTTACTTTTTCATTGACTGCAAATTATATGTTCTTTTGTGGAAATAGGAAACTTTGTCAGAATTCTATGTTTTAAAATAATGGAATGGTCAGATTGGATGGTTATATCTGACTCGTGGAGATTATGTTATGTCTATTTTTTTCTTGTCAATACTCAAACTGGAACACCGGTGTCACAGGTACAAGGTGGAGGTGAAGAGAGAGCCTCTACGCGTTTCTTCAGGCTACGACCTGACTTTCTCAAGAGGTATGTATGAAATGTCATCCAAGTCCCTTTTTAAAAAACCCGGGTCAGGCACACCTCCAATTCATGAGGTTTCATTGGCTGTGTATCAATTCAAGTCCTCAAAGCGAGGCTGGCACGCGTGTTATACCAGCAGAGTCTTACACACGCTTTGAGGACTTGAATTGATACACAGCCAATGAAACCTCATGAATTGGAGGTGTGCCTGACTCGGGTTTTTTAAAAAGGGACTTGGATGACATTTCATACATACCACAGAAAGCATAGCCATCTTGATAGTTAATTTATAGCCAATGCCAGTATTAAAGGAATATATTGTTGAGGAGATGGGAATAATGGAGTCTGGACAACTTTTCTCGTTTGCCACACAAACGGTCTGTCAACGTTGCTCAAAACCGAATACACAAAACGAAAATATATACAGGTAACCACATGAGCAACAACAAAGAAAGGTTTTCTGAAAACATGTTCCCTACAGCTCAGCACACCGCTGTATCGTATTACAACAAATATTTTTTCAGTGCAACATTTTCCTGACCTTTACGCCTAGAAATTAACATTTAAAAGTGCCTTTAGGTTATATAATATAGAATACGAATATATGATTGCTGGGCGTAAGATCACAGTACACTTTTGAGGAGTTGATAGAAGCCGGTAGCCATTTATAGACTAATATTTATATGAAAAAATCATATTCTTATCATGTTGAAAGAAGAAGAGGGTGCCTCATAGTGTAATACATATGGTTATAGTTGTCAGAAAACAAGCGAGTGAATGCTCACCAGATGTCGTTGCACCGTACTGTGACCGGTGCTGGAACGCAGGCTAACCCTTATTACAGCGGCTAGTGTACTGTCAACTAATCCTTAGCCGAGGGCTGATGTAAGTATCCAAGTTCAGGTATTACCGCCAAACAAGGCTGCTGGGCTTTTTACCAGTCTAGGTGGAATATGTATACGCTGAGTACAATTCGTAGATAAAAACAACTTTCCAAAATATTAAAAACAAAACTTTTAATGTCGTGGACTCCTATTATTTCTCAAGTATCGTTTAAAATTTTATTTTTCATTTATTATTTACTATTTATTAACATTTCCTTTTCTTTCCTTTTCGTGCCATTTCAGTTTGAATTATAATATTACTATTTGATTTTATTGCGTTATTTCATCTTTTATATTATTTAATATATATTCATTTACATTTTTTCTGTGCATCTATCACCCTGAATTTCTAATTCAACACTAGGTGCACCCCCAATAGAAATCCTTTTTAGGCTTTCATTTTTTTTCTATATTCTTACCATGGTCTATTGTTTAAGAAAATGAGTAACTCACGATAGTTAGGTAAAATTAATAGGGTTAAAGACAAGTCTAAAAAGGTTCTAATTAAAGGGACACTAAACACAATTTTTTTCTTTTATGATTCAGATAGAGAATACAATTTTAAAAATGTCAATTTACTTCTATTATCTAATTTGCTTCATTCTTTAGATATCCTTTGAAATAGCAATTCACATGGGTGAGCAAAGCACATGAGGCAGCTATGTGCAACCACTAATCAGCAGCTACTGAGCCTATCTAGATATGCTTTTCAGCAAAGGATATCAAGAGAATTAAGCAAATTAGATAATAGAAGTTAATTAGAAAGTTGTTTAAAATTGCATGTTCTTTCTAAATCATGAAAGAAAAAATTTAGGTTTCATGTCCCTTTAACTTCCAATTCCAAATAAGAGGAGCTATCTCTGCCCCCAGTATGCAGCATTACATAACAATTCATTATTTTATTTATTATTTTTAAAGCGTATGATCATTTTAATATTTTTTGAGGAGGCACAGCATTCCATTTGGGCGGGCATTGCCCGTTAATGCCCCCCCTTGGAGCCGACCCTGCTTCTAGCATTTGCTGTCATACATTTCATTTTCATGTGCTTTCTGCAGTTACTTGGTGAGCTTTGCTCCAAACTTTCTAAAGTGACAGTTCTTAAGTCATCCCTTCCTTGAGATATTCTAGGTGTGACATATTATTTTGTTCTACTGTGTTCGAACTGACCCCCCCGCCTTTGCCTAGTTCTTAGATTCTCTAAGCGTGCTACCACCCTCTCCCCCAATACACCTGCACCCATATCATTCAGGTGCAATCAATCCTTACTGTACAAATTGTACCCAAATGAAAAGTTAGCCCGGTGCTCTAAAAAGTTAAACCCCTCATTTTTACACCATGTTTTTAACCATGAATTAACTGACCTTAGCTCCTTCTGTCTTACTGAGTTAGCACATGGCACTCGTAATATCTCCGAAAATATTACCTTGGAAGTCCTTGCTTTTAGCTTGCTACCTAACTCCCTGAAGTCATTTTTTAGGACTCTCCATCTCCCGCTGATTCCTTCATTAGTACCAATATGTACCATGACTGCAGGATCAGACCCACATCCTTCTAACAATCTATCAAAACGCTCCACAATATGCCTAACACGAGTCCCTGGAAGACCGCAAACTGTTCAATTTAAGGGGTCTGGATGACAAATTACCCTATCAACCTTGCTAATAATAGAGTTAACTATAGTATGCCCCGCTTCCATGACTAGAGAACTGCCGCCATAGTATGCTCCTCTTCATCACTAAAGGAATGTCCACTATACTAGGCAAAACAGTCCGCTCTGACACTGCCACCCCTGAACTTATATCCCCAACATCTTCACTCAATCTGGCAAATCTGTTGGGGTGTACCAGCTCAGAACTGGCCTGTCTCTTCCACTTACCTTTACTTCGCCCTCTTACTGTGACCCAGCTACATTCTGGAGCCTCCTCATCAGAATCCTCCCCATTCCCACTGCTAGAACCATTAACAACAAGCTCAGTGCTATCCATTTCCCTTTCAAGTGTCTGAATTTCATGCAGTGTTGCAATTCGTTCCTCCAGAACTCCAATACGAGTTTCTAAAGAGACAATATGCTCACACTTGCCACAGACATACAATCCCTTAAGTTACTGCTCCAGTGATGCAAACATATGGCAAGCTGTACACTGAATGAGATTCTCACACAGTCTTGCTAAAAGTGGCAAGATCATGCTATTAGACCCTCGCTCCCTCCTGCAGGCTTGTTAAAATAGCGATGTCTCGCCGCACTATTAGAAAACACACATACAGGGTACGTCACTGGTCATTAAGGGGTTAAATATAGGACCATTTTTATTAACTGATAGTGTAAAAAGTGCCTCCAATAAACAATGAAAATGGCTAATTGTGATCCCATTGACATCACAAAGGGTTCATCTCCAGCCATTAACAAGCCAATAATAATCAAAGGATAGATTGTGGTCAACTCGTATGTCAGACGTGTGAAACGCATAGGTTAGGTACTGCTTGGGAACAACAAACATTGCAGCTATCAATGCTGGTGATTGGAGGGTTATGCGAAGACCACTCCTAACTGGCTCCTGAGTGGAATGTTTTCTATGGCCTAGATTTGGAGTTTGGCGGTAAAAGGGCTGTTAACGCTCCGCGGGCTTTTTTCTGGCCGCACCATAAATTTAACTCTGGTATCGAGAGTTCAAACAAATGCTGCGTTAGGCTCCAAAAAAGGAGCGTAGAGCATTTTTACCGCAAATGCAACTCTCGATACCAGAGTTGCTTACGGACGCGGCCAGCCTCAAAAACGTGCTCGTGCACGATTCTCCCATAGGAAACAATGGGACTGTTTGAGCTGAAAAAAAAACTAACACCTGCAAAAAAGCAGCGTTCAGCTCCTAACGCAGCCCCATTGTTTCCTATGGGGAAACACTTCCTACGTCTGCACCTAACACTCTAACATGTACCCCGAGTCTAAACACCCCTAACCTTACACTTATTAACCCCTGATGTGCCGCCCCCGCTATCGCTGAGCCCTGAATTTTTTTTTTAACCCCTAATCTGCCGCTCCGTAAACCGCCGCAACCTACGTTATCCCTATGTACCCCTAATCTGCTGCCCCTAACACCGCCGACCCCTATATTATATTTATTAACCCCTAATCTGCCCCCCACAACGTCGCCGACACCTGCCTACACTTATTAACCCCTAATCTGCCGAGCGGACCTGAGCGCTACTATAATAAAGTTATTAACCCCTAATCCGCCTTACTAACCCTATCATAAATAGTATTAACCCCTAATCTGCCCTCCCTAACATCGCCGACACCTAACTTCAATTATTAACCCCTAATCTGACGACCGGAGCTCACCGCTATTCTAATAAATGTATTAACCCCTAAAGCTAAGTCTAACCCTAACACTAACACCCCCCTAACTTAAATATAATTTACATCTAACGAAATAAATTAACACTTATTAAATAACTTATTCCTATTTAAAGCTAAATACTTACCTGTAAAATAAATCCTAATATAGCTACAATATAAATTATAATTATATTATAGCTATTTTAGGATTAATATTTATTTTACAGGCAACTTTGTAATTATTTTAACCAGGTACAATAGCTATTAAATAGTTAAGAACTATTTAATAGTTACCTAGTTAAAATAATAACTAATTTACCTGTAAAATAAATCCTAACCTAAGATATAATTAAACCTAACACTACCCTATCAATAAAATAATTAAATAAACTACCTACAATTACCTACAATTAACCTAACACTACACTATCAATAAATTAATTAAACACAATTCCTACAAATAAATACAATTAAATAAACTAGCTAAAGTACAAAAAATAAAAAAGAACTAAGTTACAAAAAATAAATTTTTTTTACAAACATAAGAAAAATATTACAACAATTTTAAACTAATTACACCTACTCTAAGCCCCCTAATAAAATAACAAAGACCCCCAAAATAAAAAATTCCCTACCCTATTCTAAATTAAAAAAGTTACAAGCTCTTTTACCTTACCAGCCCTGAACAGGGCCCTTTGCGGGGCATGCCCCAAGAATTTCAGCTCTTTTGCCTGTAAAAGAATAAATACAATACCCCCCCCCCAAGATTACAACCCACCACCCACATACCCCTAATCTAACCCAAACCCCCCTTAAATAAACCTAACACTAAGCCCCTGAAGATCTTCCTACCTTGTCTTCACCATCCAGGTTCACCGATCCGTCCTGAAGAGCTCCTCCGATGTCCTGATCCAAGCCCAAGCGGGGGGCTGAAGAGGTCCATGATCCGGTCAAAGTCTTCATCCAAGCAGGGCAGAAGAGGATCTTCCATCCGATTGAAGTCATCATCCAGGCGGCATCTTCTATGGTCTTCCATCCGGAGCGAAGCGGCAGGATCCTGAAGACCTCCAGCGCGGAACATCCATCCGGACCGACGACTGAACGACGAATGACTGTTCCTTTAAGGGACGTCATCCAAGATGGCGTCCCTCGAATTCCGATTGGCTGATAGGATTCTATCAGCCAATCGGAATTAAGGTAGGAATTTTCTGATTGGCTGATGGAATCAGCCAATCAGAATCTAGTTCAATCCGATTGGCTGATCCAATCAGCCAGTCAGATTGAGCTTGCATTCTATTGGCTGATCGGATGGATGTTCCGCGCAGGAGGTCTTCAGGATCCTGCCGCTTCGCTCCGGATGGAAGACCATAGAAGATGCCGCCTGGATGATGACTTCAATCGGATGGAAGATCCTCTTCTGCCCCGCTTGGATGAAGACTTTGACCGGATCATGGACCTCTTCAGCCCCCCGCTTGGGCTTGGATCAGGACATCGGAGGAGCTCTTCAGGACGGATCGGTGAACCTGGATGGTGAAGACAAGGTAGGAAGATCTTCAGGGGCTTAGTGTTAGGTTTATTTAAGGGGGGTTTGGGTTAGATTAGGGGTATGTGGGTGGTGGGTTGTAATGTTGGGGGGGGTATTGTATTTATTCTTTTACAGGCAAAAGAGCTGAAATTCTTGGGGCATGCCCCACAAAGGGCCCTGTTCAGGGCTGGTAAGGTAAAAGAGCTTGTAACTTTTTTAATTTAGAATAGGGTAGGGAATTTTTTATTTTGGGGGTCTTTGTTATTTTATTAGGGGGCTTAGAGTAGGTGTAATTAGTTTAAAATTGTTGTAATATTTTTCTTATGTTTGTAAATATTTTTTTATTTTTTGTAACTTAGTTCTTTTTTATTTTTTGTACTTTAGCTAGTTTATTTAATTGTATTTATTTGTAGGAATTGTGTTTAATTAATTTATTGATAGTGTAGTGTTAGGTTAATTGTAGGTAATTGTAGGTAGTTTATTTAATTATTTTATTGATAGGGTAGTGTTAGGTTTAATTATATCTTAGGTTAGGATTTATTTTACAGGTAAATTAGTTATTATTTTAACTAGGTAACTATTAAATAGTTCTTAACTATTTAATAGCTATTGTACCTGGTTAAAATAATTACAAAGTTGCCTGTAAAATAAATATTAATCCTAAAATAGCTATAATATAATTATAATTTATATTGTAGCTATATTAGGATTTATTTTACAGGTAAGTATTTAGCTTTAAATAGGAATCATTTATTTAATAAGAGTTAATTTATTTCGTTAGATGTAAATTATATTTAAGTTAGGGGGGTGTTAGTGTTAGGGTTAGACTTAGCTTTAGGGGTTAATACATTTATTAGAATAGCGGTGAGCTGCGGTCGTCAGATTAGGGGTTAATAATTGAAGTTAGGTGTCGGCGATGTTAGGGAGGGCAGATTAGGGGGTTAATACTATTTATTATAGGGTTAGTGAGGCGGGTTAGGGGTTAATAACTTTATTATAGTAGCGCTCAGGTCCGCTCGTCAGATTAGGGGTTAATAAGTGTAGGCAGGTGTCGGCGACGTTGAGGGGGGCAGATTAGGGGTTAATAAATATAATATAGGGGTCGGCGGTGTTAGGGGCAGCAGATTAGGGGTACATAGGGATAACGTAGGTGGCGGCGCTTTGCGGTCGGAAGATTAGGGGTTAATTATTTTAAGTAGCTGGCGGCGACGTTGTGGGGGGCAGGTTAGGGGTTAATAAATGTAATACAGGGGTCGGCGGGGGTTAGGGGCAGCAGATTAGGGGTACATAAGTATAACGTAGGTGGCGGTCGGCAGATTAGGGGTTAAAAATTTTAATCGAGTGGCGGCGATGTGGGGGGAGCTCGGTTTAGGGGTACATAGGTAGTTTATGGGTGTTAGTGTACTTTAGGGTACAGTAGTTAAGAGCTTTATGAACCGGCGTTAGCCAGAAAGCTCTTAACTCCTGCTATTTTCAGGCGGCTGGAGTTTTGTCGTTAGAGCTCTAACGCTCACTTCAGAAACTACTCTAAATACCGGCGTTAGAAAGATCCCATTGAAAAGATAGGATACGCAAATGGCGTAGGGGGATCTGCGGTATGGAAAAGTCGCGGCTGAAAAGTGAGCGTTAGACCCTTTAATCACTGACTCCAAATACCAGCGGGCGGCCAAAACCAGCGTTAGGAGCCTCTAACGCTGGTTTTGACGGCTACCGCCGAACTCCAAATCTAGGCCTATTTGTGGGGGTTACAAAGACATAGTACTGTAAATATGCTTTATTGTGTTCCCAATGATCTGTTTTACACACTGGAGCATATCAAACTATTTACCTTTACTTTGTCATTTTAAATAACTGTTTTTGTCTGTTAAAATCACCACCTATACTAAAGTGATAGTAAACAAACCTTTTTACTTACTGTCAGCCAGATTATGAGTTTTGAGCGCTATAGGGAAATTAACGACCGCAGCATTTTCAGCGGTATTTCACTCCCTATAGCGCTGGTATTACGAGTTTAAAAAAACCCGGCGTTTGCGGGTGATATGGCAGCGTTGAGCTCCATACTGCACACAAATACCAGTGCTGGTGTGAGCTGCTGTTATGTGCTCGTGCACGATTTCCCCAAAGACAACAATGGGGAGAGCCGGCTAAAAAAAAGCCTAACACCTGCAATCACGGAGCGTAAAGCTCCGTAACGCTGCCCCATTGATGTCTATGGGGACATTTTTTTAATGTTTAAACCTAACACCCTAACATAAACCCCGAGTCTAACACCCCTAATCTGCTGCCCCCAACATCGCCGCAACCTACATTACTGTTATTAACTCCTAATCTGCTGCCCTGAAAATCGCCGCCACCTAACTACACTTATTAACCCCAAATCTGCTGCCCCAACATCGCTGCAACCTACATTACTGTTATTAACCCCTAACCTGCTGCCCCCAAAATCACTGCAACCTAACTACACTTATTAACCCCTAATCTGCTGCCCCCAATGTTGCTGCCACTATACTAAAGTTATTAACCCCTAAACCTAACCCTAACCCTAACACCCACTAACTTTAACATAATTAAAATAATTCCAAATAAAAATTACAATTAATACCTAAATTATTCATATTTAAAAATAAATACCTGTAAAATAAAACCTAAGCTAGCTACAATATAACTAATAGTTACATTGTAGCTATCTTAGGTTTTATTTTTATTTAACAGGTAAGCTTGTATTTTTTTAACTAGGTAGATTAGTTATTAAATAGTTATTAACTATTTACTTACTACCTAGTTAAAATAAATACAAATCTACCTGTAAAATAAATCCTAACCTGTCTTACAGTAAAACCTAACATTACACTAAAATAAAATAAATTACATTAATCAAATACAATTAAATAAATTACAAACAAAATAAACACTAAATTACACACAATAAAAAAGAAATGATCAAATATTTAAACTAATTACTCCTAATTTAATAGCCCTATCAAAATAAAAAGCCCCCCAAAATAATAAAACCCCTAGCCTAAACTAAACTGCCAATAGCCCTTAAAAGGGCCTTTTGTATGGCATTGCCCCAAAGATATTAGCTCTTTTACCTGGCAAATAAAAATACAAACATCCCCCCCAACAGTAAAACACACCACCCACACAACCAACCCCCCCAAATAAAATTCTATCTAAAAAACCTAAGCTACCCATTGCCCTGAAAAGGGCATTTGGATGGGCATTGCCCTTAAAAGGGCATTCAGCTCTTTTACATTGCCCAAACCCTAAGCTAAAAATAAAACCCACCCAATAAACCCTTAATAAAACTTAACACTAACCCCCGAAGATCCACTTACAGTTTTGGAAGACCGGACATCCATCCTCATCCACCCGGCGAAGTCCTCAATGAAGCCGGGAGAAGTCTTCATCCAAGCGGCAAGAAGTCCTCAACGAACCAGGGAGAAGTCTTCATCCAAGCGGCAAGAAGTCATCATCCAGGCGGGAAGAAGTCTTCATCCAGACAGCATCTTCTATCTTCATCCTTGCGGTGCGGAGCGGCTCCATCTTCAAGACATCCGGCACAGAGCATCCTCTTTATACGTCCCAGCCGTACACTGAAGGATCCCTTTAAGGGACGTCATCCAAGATGGTGTCCCTTGAATTCCGATTGGTTCTATCAGCCAATAGAAATAAAAGGTTAAAAAATCCTATTGGCTCAATACAGGTGTAGTGATCAAACGATCATGAATGAGGAGCACCAGGCAGGTTTCAATAAAATAAAACGTAACTTTTATTGAACTCTTCAGCTTAAATTAAAATCTTACAGACTAGAACAACATGTACATAGATAGCTCAGCATTCTCTGTGCTTACGCGTTTCGGCTACTGCCGTAATCATAGCTTGAGAACAAAACATACAATGAACACTTTTAAAATACCCACCGCTATCTGATTGGGTAGTTAAAACTTAACTGCTGACTATCTGATTGGAAGTTCACTCCTAGCTTAAGAACTCCTCTTCAGTACATTGTGCAGGTGTGATTATTTATCCTAAAGGTACAACATTGTCAGTGAAAATATGTTATAATCTTATTTCTATGGGGATCGTTGTATATTGGTTTTATTGATAGGTGACAACTTTAGCGGCACTTTTTTGCCGTTGTTTAAAAATATATCATAATTCTCCGTTTGCTATTTAGATTGCTTCTAGCTAACTTCATTCATGGTATAAATGCTCTCCCTTTATACCTATATTGAATAGACTACGAATTAAGATATTATTCTATTTCACCTTAATAACAATGTATCCAATTTCTTTGTAAATATTAGACTGAGAAACAAAAACTAACATATCTTTAATAGTATTTAAATTCCTCTTGGCAGATTGTATCCAACATATGATCGCTCTCCCTGTGTAGTATTATGTAGTAGAGCTTTTAAATATTATCATGTCCTATCTGGCCATATTAACATTTTGTATTATACGTTTGAACAATTTTTTAGTGCTCACGGACTGAACTAGAAATTATTTCAGCTACTTTAGGTATTTAATATAAGTGTCAATTTACTACGCGCTCATACTGTCATATTCCTTATGTATTCAAATATGATATTAGGATGCATGTACAGTTACAACTTTTGCATTAATATTATGCTGTACAACTTGTCATTTTAATTTTGCCTTTGCCTCGTTAGTTCAATGAATTATGTTTGTTTCCTCAGAATATTTTGTATAGAAGTTATTTGGTGCCTTATGTTATGTCACTACTGTTTCTTTAATTCAGCTATAAAACGGCCTTTAATTGTAGTTAGATAGATCAAAGTTTTTACTTCCGATGTCTATTGTCCTCCACCTCAGTATATGTATTTATATAAATTTAAATACTACAATTATATTTGCCTCTTGTGATGGTGAGAAGAGTTTTTTCCCTTAGTTACTGATGTCCCTTAATCTTATGTATTGTCCTCATTATATGATTGATTCTTATTTTAATTAATATTCAGTTAATTTTAGTAACAAATTCCTTGATAAATCTTATCGTTCATTTCCTAATATCACACCCCTTAGGCTTGTGTTGTAGTTTATCAATTATTTTTGCCAAAAATTTATTAAATCATATTCCGAGTTTAGCCCTTGAGGTATTCTGGTCCTCAGTTTATGTATCCAGAATACCTCTCTCATTGCTAGACTATTTCCTTGAGTCCAGCTACCTCTTTTTGGTTTTTCAATGATCGTCCATTTTAATGAAATGGGATCACTATGGTGCTTACTCTTAAAATGTTGTACCAGAGGTGTTGTTAATTTGCCATTTGTAATGTTGGTGACATGCTCCCTTATTCTCTCACGAGCCTCTCTTGTCGTGAGCCCAACATATTGCAGGTTACAAATTGTGCATGTGAGTAAATAAACCACATTACGTTCCCTACAATTGAAACACCTTTCATGATTGAATATTTGTCCAGTTACTGAACATCTAAATTGATTTCCTGATTGTACAAATTCACAAGCCTTACAAGTGTGATTGCTACAGTGATATGTACCTTTGCATGTGAGCCATGAGCTCTTTTGAGTTTCTCTAGTTTTCAAACGTGTAGTTGCTATTTTGTTTCCTATAGATTTCCCTCTTTTGAAGGAATATCTGCAACCTTGTTTCACTATGTTAACTAGTTTGTCATCTGCTTGTAGCATGGGTAGATTCTTTTCTATAATTTTACAAATTTTGTAATATTGGTTGCTGTACTGGGTGACAAAAGTGACTCTATCATCTTTGATGGTATCTTTCTCTTTTACTTAATCTTTTAGTAATTCACTTCTATTAGTTTTTGACACAATATCTTTGGTGTTAGTTACTAAGCTGTCAGAATAGCCTCTGTCTTTCAATTTATTTGTTAGAATCTGAGCATGTTTCTCAAATGAATGGTCTGTGCTACAGTTTCTCCTTAGCCTGGTGAACTGTCCTTTGGCTACTGAGCTAAACACTCTCTTTGGGTGGTTGCTCTTTGCATTCAGCAAGGTGTTACCAGCAATCGGTTTTACATATACCTCAGTTTCTATCTGCCCTTCCATTGCACCTTTCAGCTGTACATCTAAATAGTGAATCTCATTTCTCTGCCATTCATAGGTAAATTTAATGCCAACATTATTGTTATTTAAAATTGTCACAAATTCTTCTGCACTATCTGCATTGCCTTCCCATATACAAATGAGATCATCTATAAAGCGTCTGTAATATACTATTCTTTCTCGAAGGGGGTCCTGACATTCATAGATGTGGGACAGCTCCCACCAACCCATGAACAGGTTGGCATAGGATGGGGCAAACTTAGCCCCCATAGCTGTCCCACATCTCTGAAGGTAAAAGACCCCCTCAAAAATAAAATAGTTGTGCGTTAGAAGATATCTTGTTACTTCAGAAATATATCTACAGAAACCTTTGTCATATCCAGCTGTTCTGCTAACAAAAAAGTCTATTGCTTTTAGACCCATGTTGTGGGGGATTGATGAGTACAATGCCTGTACATCAACAGTAAGCCAACTAAATTTCAGATCCCATTTGATTTTTTCCAGTTCTTTAAGCAGTTACTACTACTACAACTAACGAGGCAAAGGCAAAATTAAAATGACAAGTTGTACAGCATAATATTAATGCAAAAGTTGTAACTGTACATGCATCCTAATATCATATTTGAATACATAAGAAATATGACAGTATGAGCGCGTAGTAAATTGACACATATTAAATACCTAAAGTAGCTGAAATAATTTCTAGTTCAGTCCGTGAGCACTAAAAAATTGTTCAAACGTATAATACAAAATGTTAATATGGCCAGATAGGACATGATAATATTTAAAAGCTCCACTACATAATACTACACAGGGAGAGCGATCATATGTTGGATACAATCTGCCAAGAGGAATTTAAATACTATTAAAGATATGTTAGTTTTTGTTTCTCAGTCTAATATTTACAAAGAAATTGGATACATTGTTATTAAGGTGAAATAGAATAATATCTTAATTCGTAGTCTATTCAATATAGGTATAAAGGGAGAGCATTTATACCATGAATGAAGTTAGCTAGAAGCAATCTAAATAGCAAACGGAGAATTATGATATATTTTTAAACAACGGCAAAAAAGTGCCGCTAAAGTTGTCACCTATCAATAAAACCAATATACAACGATCCCCATAGAAATAAGATTATAACATATTTTCACTGACAATGTTGTACCTTTAGGATAAATAATCACACCTGCACAATGTACTGAAGAGGAGTTCCTAAGCTAGGAGTGAACTTCCAATCAGATAGTCAGCAGTTAAGTTTTAACTACCCAATCAGATAGCGGTGGGTATTTTAAAAGTGTTCATTGTATGTTTTGTTCTCAAGCTATGATTACGGCAGTAGCCGAAACGCGTAAGCACAGAGAATGCTGAGCTATCTATGTACATGTTGTTCTAGTCTGTAAGATTTTAATTTAAGCTGAAGAGTTCAATAAAAGTTATGTTTTATTTTATTGAAACCTGCCTGGTGCTCCTCATTCATGATCGTTTGATCACTACACCTGTATTGAGCCAATTGGGGAATCTTGAGTGAGCACAGGTAGCAACAAACAAACCGTTAATATCGTCAGACCCTGGATGAGAGCTGGATACCCCTGAAAGCACCAAGTCATAAGCAGTACTGTATTAACCAAAGAAGGAGGTGAAGCTGTAGTAGTCCAATTTACTATTGAGTGATAGAGGAGGGAGCCGGGCTAACGGAAGCCCATTCATCTACGAAGATATACAAATGGAAATTTAAAGAAAGGCTCCTGTGGACCGACACACAAGTGGGACTCAGAATACAGAGACCGTTCCAGATTGAGCGGGTAAGACCTACCAGTTTGTACAACTACTGCTTATACGGAAATATTGTGACATTCTGTTTTCATCAATGTTTTGATGTGAAGGGATCCTTAATACAAGGGATTGAATTACTTGCAAGTGCTGAGGGGAAATCCTGAACCACAGGAAATTTAATCAAGAAAGTGTTTTTAAAAATTACCTTTGGTGCTGGGACTTTGTCTATGTACTTTTCTGTTGCATAAAAAATCCTATTGGCTGATGCAATCTTCCAATAGGATTGAGCTTCAATCCTATTGGCTGACCCAATCAGCCAATGGGATTGAGCTCACATTCTATTGGCTGTTCCAATTGCATCAGCCAATAGGATTTTTTACCCTTTAATTCCTATTGGCTGATAGAATTCTATCAGCCAATCGGAATTCAAGGGACGCCATCTTGGATGACGTCCCTTAAAGGGAACCTTCAGTGTACGGATGGGACCGTATTAAGAGGATGCTCCGCCCCGGATGTCTTGAAGATGTAGCCGCTCCGCGCCGGAAGGATGAAGATAGAAGATGCCGTCTGGATGAAGACTTCTTGCCGCTTGGATGAAGACTTCTCCCAGTTTTGTTGAAGACTTCTTGCCGCTTGGATGAGGACTTCGCCGGCTGGATGAGGATGGATGTCCGGTCTTCCAAAACTGTAAGTGGATCTTCGGGGGTTAGTGTAATGTTTTATTAAGGGTTTATTGGGTGGGTTTTATTTTTAGCTTAGGGTTTGGGCAATGTAAAAGAGCAGAATGCCCTTTTAAGGGCAATGCCTATCCAAATGCCATTTTCAGGGCAATGGGTAGCTTAGGTTTTTTAGATAGAATTTTATTTCAGGGGGTTGGTTGTGTAGGTGGTGGGTTTTACTGTTGGGGGTGATGTTTGTATTTTTATTTGCCAGGTAAAAGAGCTGATATCTTTGGGGCAATGCCCTGCAAAAGGCCCTTTTAAGGACTATTGGCAGTTTAGTTTAGGCTAGGGGTTTTATTATTTTGGGGGGCTTTTTTATTTTGATAGGGCTATTAGATCAGGAGTAATTAGTTTAAATATTTGATAATTACTTTTTTATTTTGTGTAATTTAGTGTTTGGTTTTTTTTGTAATTTAGTTAATTGTATTTGATTAATGCAATTTATTTTATTTTATTTTAGTGTAATGTTAGGTTTTACTGTGACAGGTAAGGTTTTATTTTACAGGTAAATTTGTATTTATTTATGTAACTATTTAATAACTAATCTACCTAGTTAAAATAAATACAAACTTACCTGTGAAATAAAAATAAAACATAAGCTAGATACAATATAACTATTAGTAAAGCTCCTAACGCAGCCCCATTGATTCCTATGGGGAAATATATTTTATGTCTACACCTAACACCCTAACATGAACCCACAATCTAAACACCCCTAATCTTACACTTATTAACCCCTAATCTGCCTCCCCCGACATCTACATTATATTATTAACCCCTAATCTGCCACTCCGGACACCGCCGCCACCTACATTATACTTATGAACCCCTAATCTGCTGCCCCCAACATCACCAATACCTACATTATATTTATTAACCCCTAATCTGCCGCCCCCAATGTCGCCGCAACATAACTACATTTATTAACCCCTAATTTGCCTCCCCCAAAGTCGCCACCACTATAATAAAGTTATTAACTAATAGTTACATTGTAGCTAGATTAGGGTTTATTTTTATTTTACAGGCAACTTTGTATTTATTTTAACTAGGTAAAATAGTTATTAAATAGTTATTAACTATTTAATAACTACCTAGTTAAAATAAAGACAATTTTACCTGTAAAATAAAACCTAACCTAAGTTACAATTACACCTAACACTACACTACAATTAAATTAATTACCTAAATTAAATACAATTAATTACAATTAAATAAAATTATCTAAAGTACAAAAACAAACACTAAATTACAGAAAATAATAAAGAAATTACAAGATTTTTAAACTAATTACACCTAATCTAATCCCCCTAACAAAATAAAAAAAGACCCCCAAAATAAAAAAAAGCCCTACACTACACTAAATTACAAATAGCCCTTTAAAGGGCCTTTTGCGGGGCATTGCCCGAAAGTAATCAGCTCTTTTACCTGAAAAAAAAATTACAATTCCCTCCCAACATTAAAACCCACCACCCACACAACCAATCCTACTCTAAAACCCACCCAATACCCCCTTTAAAAAGCCTAACACTAACCCCCTGAAGATCACCTTACCGGGAGACGTCTTCACCCAACCAGGCCGAAGTCCTCAACGAAGCTGGGAGAAGTCTTCATCCAAGCTGGGCGAAGTGGTCCTCCAGACGGGCAGAAGTCTTCATCCAGACGGCATCTTCTATCTTCATCCATCCGGCGCGAAGCAGGTCCATCTTCAAGACATCCGACGCGGAGCATCCTCTTCTTCCGACGGCTAAACACAGAATGAAGGTTCCTTTAAATGACGTCATCCAAGATGGCGTCCCTTCAATTCCGATTGGCTGATAGAATTCTATCAGCCAATCGGAATTAAGGTAGAAAAAATCCTATTGGCTGATGCAATCAGCCAATAGGATTGAAGTTCAATCCTATTGGCTTATCAAATCAGCCAATAGGATTGAGCTGGCATTCTATTGGCAATTTCAATCCTATTATCTGATTACATCAGCCAATAGGATTTTTTCTACCTTAATTCCGATTGGCTGATAGAATTCTATCAGCCAATCGGAATTGAAGGGACGCCATCTTGGATGACGTCATTTGGAACCTTCAATCTGTGTTTAGCCGTCGGAAGAAGAGAATGCTCCGCGTCGGATGTCTTGAAGATGGACCCGCTCCGTGCCGGATGGATGAAGATAGAAGATGCCGTCTGGATGAAGACTTCTGCCCGTCTGGAGGACCACTTCGCCCGGCTTGGATGAAGAGTTCTCCCGGCTTCGTTGAGGACTTCTGCCCGGTTGGGTGAAGACGTCTCCCGGTAAGGTGATCTTCAGGGGGTTAGTGTTAGGTTTTTTTAAGGGGGAATTGGGTGGGTTTTAGAGTAGGGTTGGTTGTGTGGGTGGTGGGTTTTAATGTTGGGGGGGAATTATATATATTTTTTTCAGGTAAAAGAGCTGATTACTTTGGGGCAATGCCCTGCAAAAGGCCCTTTTAAGGGCTATTTGTAATTTAGTGTAGGGTAGGGCTTTTTTATTTTTGGGGGCTTTTTTATTTTGTTAGGGAGATTAGATTAGGTGTAATTAGTTTAAACATCTTGTAATTTCTTTATTATTTTCTGTAATTTAGTGGGGGGGTTTTGTACTTTAGATCATTTTATTTCATTGTAATTAATTGTATTTAATTTAGGTAATTAATTTAATTGTAGTGTAGAGTTAGGTGTAATTGTTTAACTTAGGTTAGGTTTTATTTTACAGGTAAATTTGTCTTTATTTTAACTAGGTAGTTATTAAATAGTTAATAACTATTTAATAACTATTGTACCTAGTTAAAATAAATACAAAGTTGCCTGTAAAATAAAAATAAACCCTAAGCTAGCTACAATGTAACTATTAGTAATATTGTAGCTAGCTTAGGGTTTATTTTATAGGTAAGTATTTAGTTTTAAATAGGAATTATTTAGTTAATTGTAGTAATTTTATTTAGATTTATTTAAATTATATTTAAGTTAGGGGGGTTAGGGTTAGACTTAGGTTTAGGGGTTAATAACTTTATTATAGTGGCGGCAACGGGGGCGGCAGATTAGGGGTTAATAAATGTAGGTAGGTGGTGGCAATGTTAGGGCCAGCAGATTAGGGGTTAATAATATTTCAATAGTGTTTGCGATGCGGGAGTGCGGCGGTTTAGGGGTTAATATATTTATTATTGTGGCAGCAATGTCCGGTTCGGCAGATTAGGGGTTAAAATATTTATTTTAGTGTTTGCGATGTTGGAGGGCCTCGGTTTAGGGGTTAATAGGTAGTTTATGGGTGTTAGTGTACTTTTTAGCACTTTAGTTAAGAGTTTTATGCTACGGCATTGTAGTGTAAAACTACTGACTTTTAAATGCGGTACCAGGCTTGACAGGAGAGGGTCTCACTTTTGGTCAGACTCGTAATACTGGCGCTATGCAAGTCCCATTGAAAATATAGGATATGCAATTGATGTAAGTGGATTTGCGGTATTTCCGAGTCTGGCCAAAAAATTGAGCGGTACACCTGTACCTTCAAGACTCGTAATACCAGCGGGCGTTAAAAAGCAGCGTTGGAACCGGCCAACGCTGCTTTTTAAGCCTAACGCAAGACTCATATTCTAGCCGTTAGTTTTGGATTCTAAATTATGTATATCTTTTCTGACCGCTACTGATTGCATCAGCCATTTTTTCTACCTTAATTCCAATTGGCTGATAGAATTCTATCAGCCAGTCGAAATCTAAGGGACACCATCTTGGATGACGTCACTTAAAGAGATATTCATTCCGAAGAAGACGTCGATTGAAGAGGATGCTCCGCGCCGGATGTCTTGAAGATGGAGCCACTCCGCGTCGGAAGGATGAAGATAGAAGATGCCATCTGGATGAAGACTTCTGCCCGTCTGGAGGACCACTTCTGCCCGTCTGGAGGACCACTTCTGACGGCTTTGTTGAGGACATCTTGCCGCTTGGATGAAGACTTCTCCCGGTAAGTGAATCTTCGGGGGTTAGTGTTAGGATTTTTTAAGGGTGTATTGGGTGGGTTTATTTTTTAGGTTAGGGCTTTGGGCAGCAATAGAGCTAAATGCCCTTTTAAGGGCAATGCCCATTTTCAGGGCAATGGGGATCTTAGGTTTTTTTAGTTAGGCTTTTACAGGGAGTGCAGAATTATTAGGCAAATGAGTATTTCGACCACATCATCCTCTTTATGCATGTTGTCTTACTCCAAGCTGTATAGGCTCGAAAGCCTACTACCAATTAAGCATAGTAGGTGATGTGCATCTCTGTAATGAGAAGGGGTGTGGTCTAATGACATCAACACCCTATATCAGGTGTGCATAATTATTAGGCAACTTCCTTTCCTTTGGCAAAATGGGTCAAAAGAAGGACTTGACAGGCTCAGAAAAGTCAAAAATAGTGAGATATCTTGCAGAGGGATGCAGCACTCTTAAAATTGTAAAGCTTCTGAAGCGTGATCATCGAACAATCAAGCGTTTCATTCAAAATAGTCAACAGGGTCGCAAGAAGCGTGTGGAAAAACCAAGGCGCAAAATAACTGCCCATGAACTGAGAAAAGTCAAGCGTGCAGCTGCCAAGATGTCACTTGCCACCAGTTTGGCCATATTTCAGAGCTGCAACATCACTGGAGTGCCCAAAAGCACAAGGTGTACAATACTCAGAGACATGGCCAAGGTAAGAAAGGCTGAAAGACGACCACCACTGAACAAGACACACAAGCTGAAACATCAAGACTGGGCCAAGAAATATCTCAAGACTGATTTTTCTAAGGTTTTATGGACTGATGAAATGAGAGTGAGTCTTGATGGGCCAGATGGATGGGCCCGTGGCTGGATTGGTAAAGGGCAGAGAGCTCCAGTCCGACTCAGACGCCAGCAAGGTGGAGGTGGAGTACTGGTTTGGGCTGGTATCATCAAAGATGAGCTTGTGGGGCCTTTTCGGGTTGAGGATGGAGTCAAGCTCAACTCCCAGTCCTACTGCCAGTTTCTGGAAGACACCTTCTTCAAGCAGTGGTACAGGAAGAAATCTGCATCCTTCAAGAAAAACAAGATTTTCATGCAGGACAATGCTCCATCACACGCGTCCAAGTACTCCACAGCGTGGCTGGCAAGAAAGGGTATAAAAGAAGAAAATCTAATGACATGGCCTCCTTGTTCACCTGATCTGAACCCCATTGAGAACCTGTAGTCCATCATCAAATGTGAGATTTACAAGGAGGGAAAACAGTACACCTCTCTGAACAGTGTCTGGGAGGCTGTGGTTGCTGCTGCACGCAATGTTGATGGTGAACAGATCAAAACACTGACAGAATCCATGGATGGCAGGCTTTTGAGTGTCCTTGCAAAGAAAGGTGGCTATATTGGTCACTGATTTGTTTTTGTTTTGTTTTTGAATGTCAGAAATGTATATTTGTGAATGTTGAGATGTTATATTGGTTTCACTGGTAAAAATAAATAATTGAAATGGGTATATATTTGTTTTTTGTTAAGTTACCTAATAATTATGCACAGTAATAGTCACCTGCACACACAGATATTACCCCTAAAATAGCTAAAACTAAAAACAAACTAAAAACTACTTCCAAAAATATTCAGCTTTGATATTAATGAGTTTTTTTGGGTTCATTGAGAACATGGTTGTTGTTCAATAATAAAATTAATCCTCAAAAATACAACTTGCCTAATAATTCTGCACTCCCTGTATTTGGGGGGTTGGTTTTACTGTTTTGTTTGTATTTTTTTTTACTGGTAAAAGAGCTGATTTCTTTGGGGCAATGCCCCGCAAAAGGCCCTTTTAAGGGCTATTGATAGTTTAGTTTAGGCTAGGTTTTTTTTTTATTTTGGGGGGCTTTTTTATTTTGATAGGGCTATTAGATTAGGTGTAATTAGTTTAAAGATCTTGTAATTTGTTTTTTATTTTCTGTAATTAAGTGTTTTCTTTTTTGTGATTTAGCTAATTTAAATTATATAATTCTATTTAATGTAGGGAATTTATTTAATTGTAGTGTAGTGTTAGGTGTTATTGTAACATAGGTTAGGTTTTATTTTACAGGTCAATTTGTATTTATTTTAGCTAGGTAGTTATTAAATAGTTAAAAACTATTTAGTAACTATTCTACCTAGTTAAAATAAATACAAACTTGCCTGTATAATAAAAATAAACCTTAAGCTAGCTACAATGTAACTATTAGTTATATTGTAGCTATCTTAGGGTTTATTTTATAGGTAAGTATTTAGTTTTAAATAGGAATTATTTAGTTAATGATAGGAATTTTATTTATATTTATTTAAATTATATTTAAGTTAGGGGGTGTTAGGGTTAGACTTAGGTTTAGGGGTTAATAAATTTAGAATAGTGGCGGCGACGTTGGGGGCGGCAGATTAGGGGTTAATAAATATAATGTAGGTGTTGGAGATGTTGGGGGCAGCAGATTAGGGGTTAATAAGTATAATGTAGGTGGCGGCGATATCCGGAGCGGAAGATTAGGGGTTAATAAGTATAATGTAGGTGTCGGCGATGTCGGAGGTGGCAGATTAGGGGTTAATAACTGTAAGATTAGGGGTGTTTAGACTCAGGGTTCATGTTAGGGTGTTAGGTGTATAAGAAGAAAAAATGGGGTTTATTTAGCAGCGCTAAAAAAAGCTAGGAAATGATGATACCAATCTAATTTATGTTTAATACAATCTATTTTATTTAAAAATTCTTATAACACATAAAAACAACAGCAAATGCTTTTCCTAATTAATAAAGGGACGTCTCCCTTATACAACACTTATAAAAACAGACTAGAACCATATAATCCTAGAATTTCAGGTATAAAGGAATTAATTCTATAGATAACATATGGCAAGCAACAAATTTCTAAGATAAATGGTGAATTAAATATTTAAAAGGCACAAATGTATCAATCCTAATAGCTTTACAGTTCTTCAGTAACAAATTCAGTTATAAAGTTACACAGTTACTTTCCTTGGACATATAATTGGCTCAGGTGTGCTGGATAGTTAAAAAGGCAAAAAACAGCCAATATTCTGATTTAGGTGCCAAAGCAATCGTGGTTAATGGAAATGGTTAATTTAACAGATGAATACCTTGATGTCTTTAAAGTTCAGTTTGCGTGTTTTAAAAAACGTAGTGCAAATTAGTGTAGAGGTACCTTAATCTGTCCTGGTTGCAACCGCTGATTATCTTCACTGTGAGGGATTCACAGACTGTTTGTTCCTGGTGCTTCTGATAAGTCACCTGACCTTCTCTTTGGTTCAGAGGTCAGGGGTGATGATCCGTTCTGGTGATGTAGTTATCCTTTTTTTTGTTTTCCTTTCTTCTTATAGCCCAAATATTGTTTTCATCTGGGTTCCCTCAGACTTCTTAAGGTTTGAAGAAATCTTTGGTCAGTGTTTAGCAGTAACACCGTATTCCCTGAAGTTACCAAAGGTAGATTTTAACTTGCAGGGTCAGGAGAAAAGTTTAAAGTTGCAGGGTCACACAGCTTTGTGACAGTAGTAAATGAAGTTTAGTAGAGTGTAGCAGGTCCCATTCAACGCGTTTCACCCTTCTGGGCTTTATCAAGAGATTTCTTGATAAAGCCCAGAAGGGTGAAACGCGTTGAATGGGACCTGCTACACTCTACTAAACTTCATTTACTACTGTCACAAAGCTGTGTGACCCTGCAACTTTAAACTTTTCTCCTGACCCTGCAAGTTAAAATCTACCTTTGGTAACTTCAGGGAATACGGTGTTACTGCTAAACACTGACCAAAGATTTCTTCAAACCTTAAGAAGTCTGAGGGAACCCAGATGAAAACAATATTTGGGCTATAAGAAGAAAGGAAAACAAAAAAAAGGATAACTACATCACCAGAACGGATCATCACCCCTGACCTCTGAATCAAAGAGAAGGTCAGGTGACTTATCAGAAGCACCAGGAACAAACAGTCTGTGAATCCCTCACAGTGAAGATAATCAGCGGTTGCAACCAGGACAGATTAAGGTACCTCTACACTAATTTGCACTACGTTTTTTAAAACACGCAAACTGAACTTTAAAGACATCAAGGTATTCATCTGTTAAATTAACCATTTCCATTAACCACGATTGCTTTGGCACCTAAATCAGAATATTGGCTGTTTTTTGCCTTTTTAACTATCCAGCACACCTGAGCCAATTATATGTCCAAGGAAAGTAACTGTGTAACTTTATAACTGAATTTGTTACTGAAGAACTGTAAAGCTATTAGGATTGATACATTTGTGCCTTTTAAATATTTAATTCACCATTTATCTTAGAAATTTGTTGCTTGCCATATGTTATCTATAGAATTAATTCCTTTATACCTGAAATTCTAGGATTATATGGTTCTAGTCTGTTTTTATAAGTGTTGTATAAGGGAGACGTCCCTTTATTAATTAGGAAAAGCATTTGCTGTTGTTTTTATGTGTTATAAGAATTTTTAAATAAAATAGATTGTATTAAACATAAATTAGATTGGTATCATCATTTCCTAGCTTTTTTTAGCGCTGCTAAATAAACCCCATTTTTTCTTCTTATCCACCATTTAGTTCTCTTTGAGGGAAGAACTTTTTTAGCAGCAGGAATCCACCTTTAGGCGCTCCTATCACACTACACATAAATAGGGTGTTAGGTGTAAACATACATTTTGTTTCCCCATAGGAATCAATGGGGCTGCATTACTGAGTTTTACGCTGCTTTTTGGCAGGTGTTAGACTTTTTCTCAGCCGGCTCTCTCCATTGATGTCTATGGGGAAATCGTGCACGAACACATATAACCAGCTCACCGCTGACTTAAGCAGCGCTTGTATTGGAGTGCGGTATGGAGCACAATTTTGCTCTACGCTCACTTCTTGCCTTTTAACACCGGGTTTGTAAAAACCCGTAATACCAGCGCTGCAGAGAAGTGAGCGGTGAGAAAAAACTGCACGGTAGCACCGCACAGCTCATAACGCAAGACTCGTAATCTACCTGTATTTTATAAAATGTTAACAGCGTTTATAAAATATATATATGTATATGCTTATATACTGTACATATATATTTATGTGTTAATATGTGTATATATACATATCAAGTTGGGAGAAAGTGAGGAAAGAGAAATATCCACGAGAATACACAATGAATACACAAGTAAATGTAATGTCCGGTATATTATACACCTGTCTTGTGTCTGGGGCTTATCTATAGGCTCACTCACCCCCAAGTATCAAGATACTGAAGAGTCTGTATCAAATTTTGAATCCTTGTGAATACTCCTATAATGCAGCTTGTAGCAGCCGTCAAAGGGGAGAAAAGCATCCGGGGGATCCGTAATCCGTACGGCGCTAAGAGCTTACTTAGCAGGCTTCTGCCTTTGCCCTCCGGTCTATCCCTCTGTCTGGAATCCAGCGTGCGGCGCTCAACTGTAGATGACGTCAGTGTTGACGTGAGAGAGGCTGAAAGGAAGGGGTGAGGACTGTCTTTGCCCGGAGCAGGTACTCACTGCAAGAAAAAGCAAAGACCGGATAACTGCTGCCAGTCAAATAGAAACAATAGAGGAAGGTCTTGCTTGCTTGTATAAAAACAGATTCTTTATTGAGCATCAAAAAGATAAAATCAGAAAAATAAGTGCATAAGAGGGCGTAGCACCAAACGGTTGACATGTTTCAGCCTAAATTACGATTACAGCTCAGGCTGAAACATGTCAACCGTTTTGGTGCTACGCCCTCTTATGCACTTTGTAATTGCACTGTTCCAGATGATGATTTTATCTTTTTGATGCTCAATAAAGAATCTGTTTTTATACAAGCAAGCAAGACCTTCCTCTATTGTTTCTATATACATATCAACACATATTTATGTATCTATGCATATACATATGTATTTCAATTTGCTGCCATCGCTGCACTAGTTCTCATACCGTGTCTCACGGCATGAGAACGAGGCTCCTATAGGAGCCTATGGAAGCGAGCTCTATTGGGCTCATAGCTTCCTAGTAATGCGAACGCAAGGTCGCATTCTTATTGCGGGGCACTTCAAATATCAGCGCAATTGCGTGCGCTGGTATTACAAATGGAGCGCTAATATCACGCTAGCAAAAGCACAATTTTGCGCTCCACTCATAATCTGGTCCCAAATATTGTAAATACAAATGTTAAAGTTTACCATCACTTTAAGCTATGGGTCATTTATACAGAGGTACAGTGAAGTATACACTATTGTTGATCTGTTCCTGTTATGATTCTGAATGAGGCATTTACACTGAAAGCAAGGATGTGATTTAACTGGTATAATCACATTTTATTTACACACAGAACCAAGGTGCTTGTTCTAAAGAAATCATCAATAATTAATGCATATTTCAACCCACAGAGCAGAATTCCTTTATTGAAAGGCATCTCTGCCCAGATGCTATTTCTGCTCCTTCATAGTGAAGTAGAGACAGCTGCTTCCAGCATGAAACATGGGCAGCTGTCAAATCCCAAGTATAGAAGATTCCTTAGGAGAAGGCACGTGTCTTAGGGTGCGTAGCTTCAGAAGGATATCTCATGTCTCTTAGGGTGCGTAGCTTCAGAAGGATATCTCATGTCTCTTAGGGTGCGTAGCTTCAGAAGGATATCTTATGTGTCAGGGGGCGTAGCTTTATAAGGATGTCTCATGTGTCTTAGGGTACATTGCTTCAGAAGGGTATCTTATGTGTCTTAGGGTGCGTAGCTTCAGAAGGGTATCTTATGTGTCTTAGGGTGCGTAGCTTCAGAAGGATATCTCATGTCTCTTAGGGTGCGTAGCTTCAGAAGGATATCTTATGTGTCTTAGGGTGTGTAGCTTCAGAAGGATATCTCATGTCTCTTAGGGTGCGTAGCTTCAGAAGGATATCTTATGTGTCAGGGGGCGTAGCTTTATAAGGATGTCTCATGTGTCTTAGGGTACATTGCTTCAGAAGGGTATCTTATGTGTCTTAGGGTGCGTAGCTTCAGAAGGGTATCTTATGTGTCTTAGGGTGCGTAGCTTCAGAAGGATATCTTATGTGTCTTAGGGTGTGTAGCTTCAGAAGGATATCTTATGTGTCTTAGGGTGCGTAGCTTCAGAAGGATATCTTATGTGTCAGGGTGCGTAGCTTCAGAAGGATATCTTATGTGTCTTAGGGTGCGTAGCTTCAGAAGGATATCTTATGTGTCTTAGGGTACGTAGCTTCAGAAGGATATCTTATGTGTCTTAGGGTGCGTAGCTTCAGAAGGATATCTTATGTGTCTTAGGGTGCGTAGCTTCAGAAGGATATCTTATGTGCTTAGGGTGCGTAGCTTCAGAAGGATATCTTATGTGTCTTAGGGTGTGTAGCTTCAGAAGGATATCTTATGTGTCTTAGGGTGCGTAGCTTCAGAAGGATATCTTATGTGTCTTAGGGTACGCAGCTTCAGAAGGATTTCTTATGTGTCTTAGGGTGAGTAGCTTTAGAAGGATTTCTTATGTGTCTTAGGGTGCGTAGTTTCAGAACGATATCTTATGTGTCTTAGGGTATGTAGCTTCATAAGGATATCTTATGTGTCATAGGGTACGTAGCTTCAGAAGGATATCTTATGTGCTTAGGGTGTGTAGCTTCAGAAGGATATCTTATGTGTCTTAGGGTGTGTAGCTTCAGAAGGATATCTTATGTGTCTTAGGGTGCGTAGCTTCAGAAGGATATCTTATGTGCTTAGGGTGTGTAGCTTCAGAAGGATATCTTATGTGTCTTAGGGTGTGTAGCTTCAGAAGGATATCTTATGTGTCTTAGGGTGCGTAGCTTCAGAAGGATATCTTATGTGTCAGGGTGCGTAGCTTCAGAAGGATATCTTATGTGTCTTAGTGTGCGTAGCTTCAGAAGGATATCTTATGTGTCTTAGGGTGCGTAGCTTCAGAAGGATATCTTATGTGTCTTAGGGTGTGTAGCTTCAGAAGGATATCTTATGTGTCTTAGGGTGTGTAGCTTCAGAAGGATATCTTATGTGTCTTAGGGTGATTAGCTTCAGAAAAATATCTTATGTGTCTTAGGGTGAATAGCTTCAGAAGGATAATTTATGTGTCTTAGGGTGCGTAGCTTCAGAAGGATATCTTATGTCTTAACATGCCTTGAATACATGCCCCCTCCACACTAGCGATATGGACGGATTGTTGAAAAGGCAGCTTATTGTTTCCCATGGAAGGCATATTACCACTCATCTGGACAGAGGGTCAGCCTACTTTTTTTAAGACTTGCAAGACAAAAATTGACATTTCTTGTGGATATCACAATCCTTTTATCATCGGGCCATGGTGTGAAATACCTGCAAACAAATTAAATACACTAAGTTGTGGTCCTATGTCACTCCAGATGATGATACAGCTGAACATATAAGCAGGCATACATAAATACATGCATGTGCTCCAATCACAGGCTGTATCCTCATCTGGAGCAGAATAGGTGAGTTCCAGGAGGGCAATTTTAACTGTATTTAACCCTTTTGTGTACCTCTCAACATTTATTGGTAGCTTTCTGGGACAGGGAGGTGAGGGAATTGTGTGTTGGTGGGGAAAAATATGAAAAAAGGGGAGGAACTGTACTGTGGGAGCAGGTTGGCTGTGTAGTGGATGGAGCTGTGGGAGGGGCAGCAGGCAGACATCCCAACCTGTGATAATTCTGCAAAATCTGGGAGAGCTGGAGGTATGCTTTTCAAAGTGTTAAACACATAGTAAAAGAAGGGAATTTATTTTAAATAAAATACCCTAATATTTTAAAACCACAATGTTGCTTAAACCCATAAGTGTCCAGGAAAACATGGCTGAGGTGGGAACCCTATGCCCAATATGTTATGTGTCTTAGGGTGCGTAGCTTCAGGATATCTTATGTGTCTTAGGGTGCGTAGCTTCAGAAGGATATCTTATGTGCCTTAGGGTGCGTAGCTTCAGAAGGATATCTTCTGTGTCTTAGGGTGCGTAGCTTCAGAAGGATATCTTATGTGTCTTAGGTTGTGTAGCTTCAGAAGGATATCTTATGTGTTATACCCTGCAGCATGTGTAACTCAAAAGTGTCCAGGAAAACATGGCTGAGGTGGAAACCATGTGCCCAATACGTTATGTGTCTTAGGGTGCGTAGCTTCAGAAGGATATCTTATGTGCCTTAGGGTGCGTAGCTTCAGAAGGATATCTTATGTGTCTTAGTGTGCGTAGCTTCAGAAGGATATCTTTATGTGTCTTAGGGTACGTAGCTTCAGAAGGATTTCTTAAATGTCTTAGGGTCCGTAGCTACAGAAGGATATCTTATGTGTCTTAGGGTGCGTAGCTTCAGAAGGATATCTTATGTGTCTTAGGGTGCGTAGCTTCAGAAGGATATCTTACGTGTCTTAAGGTGAGTAGCTTCAGAAGGATATCTTATGTGTCTTAGGGTACGTAGCTTCAGAAGGATATTTTATATGTCTTAGGGTGCGTAGCTTCAGAAGGATAGCTAATGCGTCTTAGTGTGTGTAGCTTTAGAAGGATATCTTATGTGTCTTAGAGTGCATAGCTTCAGTAGGATATCTTATGTGTCTTACGGTGCGTAGCTTCAGAAGGATATCTTATGTGTCTTAGGGTACGCAGCTTCAGAAGGATTTCTTATGTGTCTTAGGGTGAGTAGCTTTAGAAGGATATCTTATGTGTCTTAGGGTGCGTAGTTTCAGAACGATATCTTATGTGTCTTAGGGTATGTAGCTTCATAAGGATATCTTATGTGTCATAGGGTACGTAGCTTCAGAAGGATATCTTATGTGTCTTAGGGTGATTAGCTTTAGAAGGATATCTTATATGTCTTAGGGTACATAGCTCCAGAAGGATATCTTAATTGTCTTAGGGTGCGTATCTTCAGAAGGATATCTTATGTGTCTTAGGGTGCGTAGCTTTAGAATGATATTTTATGTGTCTTAGGGTATGTAGCTTCAGAAGGATATTTTATGTGTCTTAGGGTGCATAGCTTTAGAAGGATATGCCCATTACGTTATGTGTCTTAGGGTGCGCAGCTTCAGAAGGATATCTGATGTGTCTTAGGGTGCGTAGCTTCAGAAGGATATCTTATGTGTCTTAAGGTGCGTAGCTTCAGAAGGATATCTTATGTGTCTTAGGTTGTGTAGCTTCAGAAGGATATCTTATGTGTCATACCCTGCAGCATGTGTAACTCAAAAGTGTCCAGGAAAATATGGCTGAGGTGGAAACCCTATGCCCAATGTGTTATGCATCTTAGGGTGCGTAGCTTCAGAAGGATATCTTTATGTGTCTTAGGGTACGTAGCTTCAGAAGGATTTTTTAGATGTCTTAGGGTGCGTAGCTTCAGAAGGATATCTTATGTGTCTTAGGGTGCGTAGCTTCAGAAGGATATCTTATGTGTCTTAGGGTGCGTAGCTTCAGAAGGATATCTTATGTGTCTTAGGGTACGTAGCTTCAGAAGGATATCTTATATGTCTTAGGGCGCGTAGCTTCAGAAGGATAGCTAATGTGTTTTAGGGTGTGTAGCTTTAGAAGGATATCTTATGTGTCTTAGGGTGCATAGCTTCAGAAGGATATCTTATGTGTCTTACGGTGCGTAGCTTCAGAAGGATATCTTATGTGTCTTAGGGTACGCAGCTTCAGAAGGATTTCTTATGTGTCTTAGGGTGAGTAGCTTCAGAAGGATATCTTATGTGTCTTAGGGTGCGTAGCTTCAGAAGGATATCTTATGTGTCTTAGGGTACGTAGCTTCAGAAGGATATCTTATATGTCTTAGGGCACGTAGCTTCAGAAGGATAGCTAATGTGTATTTTTTAAAATACTCATAAAATACAGGGAAAATAGACTGGAAAAAACAAAGGTTGAATTAGATGAAACAATAACTAAAATACAGCCCTTTAAAACAGAGGAAAAATGGGTCACTAGGAATAGAAACATTCAAACAAGAATTGGGACTCTGGATAAGGAGCTAATACTTAAGAAACAACAGAAATTAGTGAGAGATATGACTGATTATAAAGAGAATAAAATATATACCTATCAAAGAAAAATCAAAAACACCTCCACTAATGGAAGTTATCAAAACTATCGAAATAATAACAATAGACAATCCAACCCAGAAGGTCCACAAACACAGAATGCAAAATTGACTGATCAAAGAAAGGAAGTTCAACCACCAACCACTAGGGAACAAACATATAAGAATACATATGAAGGAGGGCCCAGAAGGGACAGTACACATCAGAACAAACAACAATACTTTCACAATAAAAACAAAAGCCATCAGGATAATAAATACACACCAGCCTCACATTATAACAATTCGCCACAATGGAGACAAAAGAATCCACATGAGCACACACAGGAGAATATTTCCCTACACAATAGATATGATGCTCTAAGGGACAAGGGTCAGTTCTATGATAGTGAGGAATGGGAAATGAGAGGAGCTAAACCTAAAGAAAATAGAACTCATTTTTTAGATATGCGAGAGTTGACAAAAGAACAGCATCTGAGAACACATATAGAGAACATAGGCAGTCAACGACCAAGGAAGAGAAGTTTAGAACTAGACGAGGAAACAGAGCGGGAACACGAATACAGGCAGCAAGGAAGAAGGCGGAGGGATTAGAAGTAGCAAAAAAAGAGATATTCAATTTATCTGATATTAATCTAGATGAAAATGACATTCGTCTTTTAAATAAGGGGTTAAAGTTTGCACCAAAAACGAAACCTAATAAACTACAAATGTTTATCGATGTTCACAAGTTCACTAGGAAATTGACATTGAAACGGTACTTCCTAAAAAATCCTATAAATAGAAATAAAGAGGAAAATAGACATCTAGAATATGTAGATCTTAAAACACTACAAACTTTAAAAACTTTGGAGTGTGAAAGTAGAGACCAAACAGTAACAAATACAGCAGCTAACATAGAGATTAATGAGGAGGAACTCTTAAATTTATCAGTACATGATTCTGAAGCTGAAATCAATCATTCAAAATTCAAGGCCCGATCTACTTTCAATCCGGTAGGATTTCAGGTCGACCAGATCTCCATGTTTTCTAAATGTGTCCTGAAGGATATAGAAAAAGTTTTTGAAAAAGAAGACACATTCATTACTAAATACAATGATAATTTAACTATCTTAGAAAGAAAATCACTTAAAAAACTATCACAAGATCCAAACATTATCATACGCTCAGCAGATAAGGGTGGCGGAATTGTGGTCCAAAATAGGGTGGACTACTTAAAGGAAGCATTTAATTTACTGGAAGATAAAAATACATACATAGTTATTAATGATCCAACAGAACAATATATTAAAGATTTAGGTCTACTACTCAAAACAGCTAAAAATGATACAATTATCAATAATGACGAATAAAATTTTTTATTCACTACACAACCCAATACTGCCGTATTTTACCACTTACCCAAAATCCACAAGGACCCGATATGTCCCCCTGGCAGGCCCATTGTGTCAGGTATCGGGTCCTTGTGTGATAACCTCTCAAAATACATTGACTATTATCTTCAACCGATGGTCAAAAACACAAGAGCATATATAAAAGATACTCAGGCAGTTATACGTATGTTTGAAGGCACAAAATGGGAGAATAATATGAGCTGGATAACATGCGATGTGTCCGCATTATATACATCGATTCCCCACCAAAAAGGAGTACAAGCCATTAAAAAAGAATTCGAGAATTGGAATATACCAGATAGTCATATAAAATTTCTATTAGATAGTATCAACTTTGTCCTGAGCCATAATTATTTTTTATTTGAAAGCAAATATTATCTGCAGATCCACGGCACAGCGATGGGGACCACGTTTGCCCCATCCTATGCCAATCTGTATGTTAATGCATACGAACACGAGTATATCTGGAATAACAACCCCTTTATAGAGAACATTTTGAAATATGGCCGGTACATTGATGATATCATCATTCTATGGCAGGGTGATATCTCAGAATTAGACAATTTTGTCTCCCATATGAATGCAAATTCATACAACTTAAAATTTACCAAACAAACTTCACAAACATCGATAGAATTTTTAGATTTAGTACTTTTCACTAGTGATAATCCTAATAATGAGAAAAGTATCTGTGTTAAGAACTATAGAAAACCAACGGAAAGGAATGGTTATATTGAAGCAACTAGCGCACATAAAAAATGCTGGATAAATAACGTACCTTATAGCCAGTTTTTGAGGATAAGAAGAAATTGTACACACTCTAAAAATTATGAGGAAGAAGCTGACATTTTAGAGAGTAAATTTTTAGCTAAAGGATATGATGCAAACAGTATCAAACTAGCTAGACAAAAGGCTGGCACCAAGGATAGACAAGATTTAATTTCTTTAAAACACAAAGATGCACCAAATAGGATTAATAACAATGAATGCATAAGATTCAAAACCACATTCAGTGAAGGTGCAGGGGCAATTAAAAGCATTATAAATAAACATTGGTCAATCTTAAAAGCAGATCCCCTCTTAGGACCACATCTTCAAGAAAAAGCCAACATATCATATAGAAAGGGCATGAGTCTTAAAAACTATTTAGCACCAAGCAAGATGCGTAGTAAGACAGACAACAAGAACAAAGCACAAGAAACTTGGCTGAGTACCTGGAAGGGGACACTACGATGCTCCAAGTCTAGATGCACGATGTGTCCTCATGTAGAGAGATCAAAATTTTTTAGCAACTCCAGTAAAACTAATCACTATGAAATTGATTTCAAAAGTAATTGTGAATCAACATACGTAGTCTACTTGCTAAACTGTGGGTGTGGCCTAATGTATGTAGGTCGCACAAAACGCCAAGTAAGACGCAGAGCCTGTGAACATATTTATAACATAAAGGAAAAATTGATCAAACATAATGTTGCAAAACATTTTTTTGAATATCACAATAGTGATCCTGCCTCTTTAAAAATCCAGGTGATTGGGTGGATCCCACCAAGCAAGCATAATAGATTACTGGAATTGAGGAAACTAGAGACATATTGGATATATAAATTAATGACATTACATCCTCAAGGTCTTAATATAGACATCGATGTGGCTGCCTATATGTGAACCAAAACAAGCCTTAAGAATTTTTATGCACAAGTGTGACTTTATCTTGCTTTTATAAATTTTGAATCAAATTCAATTTTTAAATATATATCTGTAGAAATTTAAATATGCATGAACTTCACTTTGTTAATATAACCTCACCTGGTTGTTCATGAACTTCTATTTTAATTAATTATGTAATTTTAATGTAATTTTAATGTTCCTTAAATTACCTCTAAAAGGTCCCCAGATCGTAATACATACAATGTAAAGTTTACAAAAAATTTTGCAACACTATACACTTACATCTTCACGTCTACGCTACTAAGTATCAGTACACATGTCTACATAGCGTGCAAATATATTGTTTTCTGGGAATTCACCCATACAAATGGCTGTATCACTCAGCCGTGTTACAGAATTAATAGAATCAACTACACATCACTAATACAAAAAAACAGGCTGCTATGTGTAGAATTTGCAAACAGCACATGCCCCATACAGCAGCCCAATGAATTAAATAGAAAATGTGTGTATATGGACAAAACATTTGAAAGATGTACTATATTTAACGCCGTGTATAAAGTCTTAATGAATGAATTATTAATGAGTTGTTAACATATGCATTGTATCCCTATTGGTTCACGCAAGCCAATCACGAACCAGTTGATAGACAAGCCCTTTTTTAGGGGGGGAGTGTCATTACCACATACGGGTACTTAAGGAGCCATTGTTTGCTATAACCCGATACCAAACTATCTGGAGAATATCCCCTTGATAAAGCCCGGCGAACACCGGGGGAAACGCGTTGGGGTTCACATCCGTCAGGAGCACCAAAAAACAGGACTGTAATACTGAGGGCGGGCTGTCCGGAAAACCCTGCCGCAAGCGTATACTTGCCATTTCTAACTTCCAGTTACCAGTCACCTGTGGTTTGTGAGTGCTGTGCACGGAAACAAAGTGTTTTATCTTTGTGAATAAATAAAGGCATTTTTTTATCATACATCTGGTGAGTAGATATATCACTTATTTGCGCTAATTTTTGTGTTATAACTGCACTTGAATCCTCTCTCTTTTGCGCTTTTGTTTTTCTGTCTGTCTACTTTGGATCCTGGATCCCACAATCCCTTGAGAAAGAGGGGATTTAAAGGAGCAGCAGAGAGGGAGCAAAAAGGAGAAAAGCAAAAAGGAAAAAAGGATCCGCTTGGAAGCTGTCAACAAGATTGAAAACGATTCCATCAAAAGAAGCAAAATAAAATCACTCAATTTTGTTGAGACAAAAAGGTACCGTCTGGCTATTGGAACTTTGATTATAACTTTTTACAAGGAAGACTAATTTTGCAGAACTTATGAAAGCCAATTTTGCAGAGCTTATGAAAGCTGTTTTTCAATAGCCATATCAGACAATCTGATTTAGTATTTCAGTATTGAGGTGTATTTTTTATGATTCAGTATTTCAGCAATTAGTTGTATTTTAATACCTAATAGTTTTCATTCTTTGAGGCTTAATATCTATACCTAGCGCTGAGTAGTGTTCTGGTGTTGCTTTTGTATCTATTTCTTTTCTTCTAATCAGCAGCATAAGGTATTTTACAGCCCAACAATAATAATATATTTATAGAGTGTGTGAGAGGGTGTGAAAGTATTTTTGGTAACTCAACAAATAGAGAAAAAAGATTGAGAGAACAAAATCTTTTAGATAACAATGAAAGTTTAAATCTGGCAAGTAGTGATGACCCTGAATCTTTGTTTAAGAATCTGGAAAAATTATTAGAAAGAGATTCAAAAGATTGGCAGGATTTAATCCTACTAGAAAATTACATATTACACAATGTGGTACCTAGGGGTTTAAGACTTTTTAAAAAACCAGCATTTGACCTAGAAGATGTAGAGTATTCCACAGAGTGGGAAACTGCACTACATGATTGTTCATTAAAAATGATTAAAATACTCATAAAATACAGGGAAAATAGACTGGAAAAAACAAAGGTTGAATTAGATGAAACAATAACTAAAATACAGCCCTTTAAAACAGAGGAAAAATGGGTCACTAGGAATAGAAACATTCAAACAAGAATTGGGACTCTGGATAAGGAGCTAATACTTAAGAAACAACAGAAATTAGTGAGAGATATGACTGATTATAAAGAGAATAAAATATATACCTATCAAAGAAAAATCAAAAACACCTCCACTAATGGAAGTTATCAAAACTATCGAAATAATAACAATAGACAATCCAACCCAGAAGGTCCACAAACACAGAATGCAAAATTGACTGATCAAAGAAAGGAAGTTCAACCACCAACCACTAGGGAACAAACATATAAGAATACATATGAAGGAGGGCCCAGAAGGGACAGTACACATCAGAACAAACAACAATACTTTCACAATAAAAACAAAAGCCATCAGGATAATAAATACACACCAGCCTCACATTATAACAATTCGCCACAATGGAGACAAAAGAATCCACATGAGCACACACAGGAGAATATTTCCCTACACAATAGATATGATGCTCTAAGGGACAAGGGTCAGTTCTATGATAGTGAGGAATGGGAAATGAGAGGAGCTAAACCTAAAGAAAATAGAACTCATTTTTTAGATATGCGAGAGTTGACAAAAGAACAGCATCTGAGAACACATATAGAGAACATAGGCAGTCAACGACCAAGGAAGAGAAGTTTAGAACTAGACGAGGAAACAGAGCGGGAACACGAATACAGGCAGCAAGGAAGAAGGCGGAGGGATTAGAAGTAGCAAAAAAAGAGATATTCAATTTATCTGACATTAATCTAGATGAAAATGACATTCGTCTTTTAAATAAGGGGTTAAAGTTTGCACCAAAAACGAAACCTAATAAACTACAAATGTTTATCGATGTTCACAAGTTCACTAGGAAATTGACATTGAAACGGTACTTCCTAAAAAATCCTATAAATAGAAATAAAGAGGAAAATAGACATCTAGAATATGTAGATCTTAAAACACTACAAACTTTAAAAACTTTGGAGTGTGAAAGTAGAGACCAAACAGTAACAAATACAGCAGCTAACATAGAGATTAATGAGGAGGAACTCTTAAATTTATCAGTACATGATTCTGAAGCTGAAATCAATCATTCAAAATTCAAGGCCCGATCTACTTTCAATCCGGTAGGATTTCAGGGCGACCAGATCTCCATGTTTTCTAAATGTGTCCTGAAGGATATAGAAAAAGTTTTTGAAAAAGAAGACACATTCATTACTAAATACAATGATAATTTAACTATCTTAGAAAGAAAATCACTTAAAAAACTATCACAAGATCCAAACATTATCATACGCTCAGCAGATAAGGGTGGCGGAATTGTGGTCCAAAATAGGGTGGACTACTTAAAGGAAGCATTTAATTTACTGGAAGATAAAAATACATACATAGTTATTAATGATCCAACAGAACAATATATTAAAGATTTAGGTCTACTACTCAAAACAGCTAAAAATGATACAATTATCAATAATGACGAATATAAATTTTTATTCACTACACAACCCAATACTGCCGTATTTTACCACTTACCCAAAATCCACAAGGACCCGATATGTCCCCCTGGCAGGCCCATTGTGTCAGGTATCGGGTCCTTGTGTGATAACCTCTCAAAATACATTGACTATTATCTTCAACCGATGGTCAAAAACACAAGAGCATATATAAAAGATACTCAGGCAGTTATACGTATGTTTGAAGGCACAAAATGGGAGAATAATATGAGCTGGATAACATGCGATGTGTCCGCATTATATACATCGATTCCCCACCAAAAAGGAGTACAAGCCATTAAAAAAGAATTCGAGAATTGGAATATACCAGATAGTCATGTCAAATTTCTATTAGATAGTATCAACTTTGTCCTGAGCCATAATTATTTTTTATTTGAAAGCAAATATTATCTGCAGATCCACGGCACAGCGATGGGGACCACGTTTGCCCCATCCTATGCCAATCTGTATGTTAATGCATACGAACACGAGTATATCTGGAATAACAACCCCTTTATAGAGAACATTTTGAAATATGACCGGTACATTGATGATATCATCATTCTATGGCAGGGTGATATCTCAGAATTAGACAATTTTGTCTCACATATGAATGCAAATTCATACAACTTAAAATTTACCAAACAAACTTCACAAACATCGATAGAATTTTTAGATTTAGTACTTTTCACTAGTGATAATCCTAATAATGAGAAAAGTATCTGTGTTAAGAACTATAGAAAACCCACGGAAAGGAATGGTTATATTGAAGCAACTAGCGCACATAAAAAATGCTGGATAAATAACGTACCTTATAGCCAGTTTTTGAGGATAAGAAGAAATTGTACACACTCTAAAAATTATGAGGAAGAAGCTGACATTTTAGAGAGTAAATTTTTAGCTAAAGGATATGATGCAAACAGTATCAAACTAGCTAGACAAAAGGCTGGCACCAAGGATAGACAAGATTTAATTTCTTTAAAACACAAAGATGCACCAAATAGGATTAATAACAATGAATGCATAAGATTCACAACCACATTCAGTGAAGGTGCAGGGGCAATTAAAAGCATTATAAATAAACATTGGTCAATCTTAAAAGCAGATCCCCTCTTAGGACCACATCTTCAAGAAAAAGCCAACATATCATATAGAAAGGGCATGAGTCTTAAAAACTATTTAGCACCAAGCAAGATGCGTAGTAAGACAGACAACAAGAACAAAGCACAAGAAACTTGGCTGAGTACCTGGAAGGGGACACTACGATGCTCCAAGTCTAGATGCACGATGTGTCCTCATGTAGAGAGATCAAAATTTTTTAGCAACTCCAGTAAAACTAATCACTATGAAATTGATTTCAAAAGTAATTGTGAATCAACATACGTAGTCTACTTGCTAAACTGTGGGTGTGGCCTAATGTATGTAGGTCGCACAAAACGCCAAGTAAGACGCAGAGCCTGTGAACATATTTATAACATAAAGGAAAAATTGATCAAACATAATGTTGCAAAACATTTTTTTGAATATCACAATAGTGATCCTGCCTCTTTAAAAATCCAGGTGATTGGGTGGATCCCACCAAGCAAGCATAATAGATTACTGGAATTGAGGAAACTAGAGACATATTGGATATATAAATTAATGACATTACATCCTCAAGGTCTTAATATAGACATCGATGTGGCTGCCTATATGTGAACCAAAACAAGCCTTAAGAATTTTTATGCACAAGTGTGACTTTATCTTGCTTTTATAAATTTTGAATCAAATTCAATTTTTAAATATATATCTGTAGAAATTTAAATATGCATGAACTTCACTTTGTTAATATAACCTCACCTGGTTGTTCATGAACTTCTATTTTAATTAATTATGTAATTTTAATGTAATTTTAATGTTCCTTAAATTACCTCTAAAAGGTCCCCAGATCGTAATACATACAATGTAAAGTTTACAAAAAATTTTGCAACACTATACACTTACATCTTCACGTCTACGCTACTAAGTATCAGTACACATGTCTACATAGCGTGCAAATATATTGTTTTCTGGGAATTCACCCATACAAATGGCTGTATCACTCAGCCGTGTTACAGAATTAATAGAATCAACTACACATCACTAATACAAAAAAACAGGCTGCTATGTGTAGAATTTGCAAACAGCACATGCCCCATACAGCAGCCCAATGAATTAAATAGAAAATGTGTGTATATGGACAAAACATTTGAAAGATGTACTATATTTAACGCCGTGTATAAAGTCTTAATGAATGAATTATTAATGAGTTGTTAACATATGCATTGTATCCCTATTGGTTCACGCAAGCCAATCACGAACCAGTTGATAGACAAGCCCTTTTTTAGGGGGGAGTGTCATTACCACATACGGGTACTTAAGGAGCCATTGTTTGCTATAACCCGATACCAAACTATCTGGAGAATATCCCCTTGATAAAGCCCGGCGAACACCGGGGGAAACGCGTTGGGGTTCACATCCGTCAGGAGCACCAAAAAACAGGACTGTAATACTGAGGGCGGGCTGTCCGGAAAACCCTGCCGCAAGCGTATACTTGCCATTTCTAACTTCCAGTTACCAGTCACCTGTGGTTTGTGAGTGCTGTGCACGGAAACAAAGTGTTTTATCTTTGTGAATAAATAAAGGCATTTTTTTATCATACATCTGGTGAGTAGATATATCACTTATTTGCGCTAATTTTTGTGTTATAACTGCACTTGCATCCTCTCTCTTTTGCGCTTTTGTTTTTCTGTCTGTCTAATGTGTCTTAGGGTGTGTAGCTTCAGAAGGATATCTTATGTGTCTTACGGTGCGTAGCTTCAGAAGGATATCTTATGTGTCTTAGGATACGCAGCTTCAGAAGGATTTCTTATGTGTCTTAGGGTGAGTAGCTTCAGAAGGATATCTTATGTGTCTTAGGGTGCATAGCTTCAGAAGGATATCTTATGTGTCTTACGGTGCGTAGCTTCAGAAGGATATCTTATGTGTCTTAGGATACGCAGCTTGAGAAGGATTTCTTATGTGTCTTAGGGTGAGCAGCTTCAGAAGGATATCTTATGTGTCTTAGGGTGCGTAGCTTCAGAAGGATATTTATGTGTCTTAGGGTACGTAGCTTCAGAAGGATATCTTATATGTCTTAGGGCGCGTAGCTTCAGAAGGATAGCTAATGTGTCTTAGGGTGTGTAGCTTTAGTAGGATATCTTATGTGTCTTAGGGTGCATAGCTTCAGAAGGATATCTTATGTGTCTTACGGTGCGTAGCATCAGAAGGCTATCTTATGTCTTAGGGTACGCAGCTTCAGAAGGATTTCTTATGTGTCTTAGGGTGAGTAGCTTCAGAAGGATATCTTATGTGTCTTAGGGTGCGTAGCTTCAGAAGGATATCTTATGTGTCTTAGGGTACGTAGCTTCAGAAGGATATCTTAAATGTCTTAGGGCGCGTAGCTTCAGAAGGATAGCTAATGTGTCTTAGGGTGTGTAGCTTTAGAAGGATATCATGTGTCTTAGGGTGCATAGCTTCAGAAGGATATCTTATGTGTCTTAGGGTACGTAGCTTCAGAAGGATATCTTATATGTGTTAGGGTGCATAGCTTCAGAAGGATATCTTATGTGTCTTACGGTGCGTAGCTTCAGAAGGATATCTTATGTGTCTTAGGGTACGCAGCTTCAGAAGGATTTCTTATGTGTCTTAGGGTGCGTAGCTTCAGAAGGATATCTTATGTGTCCTAGGGCACGTAGCTTCAGAAGGATAGCTAATGTGTCTTAGGGTGTGTAGCTTTAGAAGGATATCTTATGTATCTTACGGTGCGTAGCTACAGAAGGATATCTTACGTGTCTTAGGGTGCGTAGCTTCAGAAGGATATCTTATGTGTCTTAGGGTACGTAGCTTCAGAAGGATATCTTATATGTCTTAGGGTGCATAGCTTCAGAAGGATATCTTATGTGTCTTAGGGTACGCAGCTTCAGAAGGATTTCTTATGTGTCTTAGGGTGTGTAGCTTCAAAAGGATATCTTATGTGTCTTAGGGCACGTAGCTTCAGAAGGATAGCTAATGTGTCTTAGGGTGTGTAGCTTTAGAAGGATATCTTATGTATCTTACGGTGCGTAGCTACAGAAGGATATCTTATGTGTCTTAGGGTGCGTAGCTTCAGAAGGATATCTTATGCGTCTTAGGGTGCATAGCTTCAGAAGGATATCTTATGTGTCTTAGGGTGCGTAGCTTCAGAAGGATATCTGATGTGTCTTAGGGTGCGTAGCTTCAGAAGGATATCTTATATGTCTTACGGTGCGTAGCTTCAGAAGGATATCTTTTGTGTCTTAGGGTGCGTAGCTTCAGAAGGATATCTTATGTGTCTTAGGGTGCGTAGCTTCAGGATATCTTATGTGTCTTAGGGTACGTAGCTTCAGAAGGATATCTTATATGTCTTAGGGTGCGTAGCTTCAGAAGGATAGCTAATGTGTCTTAGGGTGTGTAGCTTTAGAAGGATATCTTATGTGTCTTAGGGTGCATAGCTTCAGAAGGATATCTTATGTGTCTTACGGTGCGTAGCTTCAGAAGGATATCTTATGTGTCTTAGGGTACGCAGCTTCAGAAGGATTTCTTATGTGTCTTAGGGTGAGTAGCTTTAGAAGGATATCTTATGTATCTTAGGGTGCGTAGCTCCAGAAGGATATCTTATGTGTTTTAGGGTACGTAGCTTCAGAAGGATATCTTATATGTCTTAGGGCACGTAGCTTCAGAAGGATAGCTAATGTGTCTTAGGGTGTGTAGCTTTAGAAGGGTATCTTATGTGTCTTAGGGTGCATAGCTTCAGAAGGATATCTTATGTGTCTTACGGTGCGTAGCTTCAGAAGGATATCTTATGTGTCTTAGGGTACGCAGCTTCAGAAGGATTTCTTATGTGTCTTAGGGTGAGTAGCTTCAGAAGGATATCTTATGTGTCTTAGGGTGCATAGCTTCAGAAGGATATCTTATGTGTCTTACGGTGCGTAGCTTCAGAAGGATATCTTATGTGTCTTAGGATACGCAGCTTCAGAAGGATTTCTTATGTGTCTTAGGGTGAGCAGCTTCAGAAGGATATCTTATGTGTCTTAGGGTGCGTAGCTTCAGAAGGATATTTATGTGTCTTAGGGTACGTAGCTTCAGAAGGATATCTTATATGTCTTAGGGCGCGTAGCTTCAGAAGGATAGCTAATGTGTCTTAGGGTGAGTAGCTTCAGAAGGATATCTTATGTGTCTTAGGGTGCATAGCTTCAGAAGGATATCTTATGTGTCTTACGGTGCGTAGCATCAGAAGGCTATCTTATGTCTTAGGGTACGCAGCTTCAGAAGGATTTCTTATGTGTCTTAGGGTGTGTAGCTTCAGAAGGATATCTTATGTGTCTTAGGGTGCGTAGCTTCAGAAGGATATCTTATGTGTCTTAGGGTACGTAGCTTCAGAAGGATATCTTAGATGTCTTAGGGCGCGTAGCTTCAGAAGGATAGCTAATGTGTCTTAGGGTGTGTAGCTTTAGAAGGATATCTTGTGTCTTAGGGTGCATAGCTTCAGAAGGATATCTTATGTGTCTTAGGGTACGTAGCTTCAGAAGGATATCTTATATGTGTTAGGGTGCATAGCTTCAGAAGGATATCTTATGTGTCTTACGGTGCGTAGCTTCAGAAGGATATCTTATGTGTCTTAGGGTACGCAGCTTCAGAAGGATTTCTTATGTGTCTTAGGGTGCGTAGCTTCAGAAGGATATCTTATGTGTCCTAGGGAACGTAGCTTCAGAAGGATATCTAATGTGTCTTAGGGTGTGTAGCTTAAGAAGGATATCTTATGTATCTTACGGTGCGTAGCTACAGAAGGATATCTTACGTGTCTTAGGGTGCGTAGCTTCAGAAGGATATCTTATGTGTCTTAGGGTACGTAGCTTCAGAAGGATATCTTATATATCTTAGGGTGCATAGCTTCAGAAGGATATCTTATGTGTCTTACAGTGCGTAGCTTCAGAAGGATATCTTATGTGTCTTAGGGTACGCAGCTTCAGAAGGATTTCTTATGTGTCTTAGGGTGTGTAGCTTCAAAAGGATATCTTATGTGTCTTAGGGCACGTAGCTTCAGAAGGATAGCTAATGTGTCTTAGGGTGTGTAGCTTTAGAAGGATATCTTATGTATCTTACGGTGCGTAGCTACAGAAGGATATCTTATGTGTCTTAGGGTGCGTAGCTTCAGAAGGATATCTTATGCGTCTTAGGGTGCGTAGCTTCAGAAGGATATCTTATGTGTCTTAGGGTGCGTAGCTTCAGAAGGATATCTGATGTGTCTTAGGGTGCGTAGCTTCAGAAGGATATCTTATATGTCTTACGGTGCGTAGCTTCAGAAGGATATCTTTTGTGTCTTAGGGTGCGTAGCTTCAGAAGGATATCTTACGTGTCTTAGGGTGCGTAGCTTCAGGATATCTTATGTGTCTTAGGGTACGTAGCTTCAGAAGGATATCTTATGTGTCTTAGGGTGCGTAGCTTCAGAAGGATAGCTAATGTGTCTTAGGGTGTGTAGCTTTAGAAGGATATCTTATGTGTCTTAGGGTGCATAGCTTCAGAAGGATATCTTATGTGTCTTAGGGTGCGTAGCTTCAGAAGGATATCTTATGTGTCTTAGGGTACACAGCTTCAGAAGGATTTCTTATGTGTCTTAGGGTGAGTAGCTTTAGAAGGATATCTTATGTATCTTAGGGTGCGTAGCTCCAGAAGGATATCTTATTTGTCTTAGGGTGCGTAGTTTCAGAACAATATCTTATGTGTCTTAGGGTACGTAGTTTCAGAAGGATGTCTTATGTGTCTTAGGGTGCGTAGCTTTAGAAGGATATTTTATGTGTCTTAGGGTGCGTAGCTTCAGAAGGATATCTTATGTGTCTTAGGGTGCGTAGCTTTAGAAGGATATCTTATGTGTCTTAGGGTGCGTAGCTTTAGAAGAATATCTTATGTGTCTTAGGTTGATTAGCTTTAGTAGGATATCTTATGTGTCTTAGGGTGCGTAGCTTCAGAAGAATATCTTATGTGTCTTAGGGTGATTAGCTTTAGAAGGATATCTTATGTGTCTTAGGGTGCGTAGCTTTAGAAGGACATCTTATGTGTCTTAGGGTGATTAGCTTTAGAAGGATATCTTATGTGTCTTAGGGTGCATAGCTTTAGAAGGATATTATATGTGTCTTAGGGTGATTAGCTTTAGAAGGATATCTTACGTGTCTTAGGGTGCGTAGCTCCAGATGGATATCTTATGTTTCTTAGGGTGTGTAGCTTTAGAAGGATATCTTATGTGTCTTAGGGTGATTAGCTTTAGAAGGATATCTTATGTGTCTTAGGGTGCGTAGCTTCAGAAGGATATCTTATATGTCTTAGGGTGCATAGCTTCAGAAGGATATCTTATGTGTCTTATGGTGAATAGCTTCAGAAGGATATCTTATGTGTCTTAGGGTACGCAGCTTCAGAAGGATTTCTTATGTGTCTTAGGGTGAGCAGCTTCAGAAGGATATCTTATGTGTCTTAGGGTGCGTAGCTTCAGAAGGATATTTATGTGTCTTAGGGTACGTAGCTTAAGAAGGATATATTATATGTCTTTGGGCGCGTAGCTTCAGAAGGATAGCTAATGTGTCTTAGGGTGTGTAGCTTTAGTAGGATATCTTATGTGTCTTAGGGTGCATAGCTTCAGAAGGATATCTTATGTGTCTTACGGTGCGTAGCATCAGAAGGCTATCTTATGTCTTAGGGTACGCAGCTTCAGAAGGATTTCTTATGTGTCTTAGGGTGAGTAGCTTCAGAAGGATATCTTATGTGTCTTAGGGTGCGTAGCTTCAGAAGGATATCTTATGTGTCTTAGGGTACGTAGCTTCAGAAGGATATCTTAGATGTCTTAGGGCGCGTAGCTTCAGAAGGATAGCTAATGTGTCTTAGGGTGTGTAGCTTTAGAAGGATATCTTGTGTCTTAGGGTGCATAGCTTCAGAAGGATATCTTATGTGTCTTAGGGTACGTAGCTTCAGAAGGATATCTTATATGTGTTAGGGTGCATAGCTTCAGAAGGATATCTTATGTGTCTTAGGGTGCGTAGCTTCAGAAGGATATCTTACGTGTCTTAGGGTGCGTAGCTTCAGGATATCTTATGTGTCTTAGGGTACGTAGCTTCAGAAGGATATCTTATATGTCTTAGGGTGCGTAGCTTCAGAAGGATAGCTAATGTGTCTTAGGGTGTGTAGCTTTAGAAGGATATCTTATGTGTCTTAGGGTGCATAGCTTCAGAAGGATATCTTATGTGTCTTACGGTGCGTAGCTTCAGAAGGATATCTTATGTGTCTTAGGGTACGCAGCTTCAGAAGGATTTCTTATGTGTCTTAGGGTGAGTAGCTTTAGAAGGATATCTTATGTATCTTAGGGTGCGTAGCTCCAGAAGGATATCTTATGTGTTTTAGGGTACGTAGCTTCAGAAGGATATCTTATATGTCTTAGGGCACGTAGCTTCAGAAGGATAGCTAATGTGTCTTAGGGTGTGTAGCTTTAGAAGGGTATCTTATGTGTCTTAGGGTGCATAGCTTCAGAAGGATATCTTATGTGTCTTACGGTGCGTAGCTTCAGAAGGATATCTTATGTGTCTTAGGGTACGCAGCTTCAGAAGGATTTCTTATGTGTCTTAGGGTGAGTAGCTTCAGAAGGATATCTTATGTGTCTTAGGGTGCATAGCTTCAGAAGGATATCTTATGTGTCTTACGGTGCGTAGCTTCAGAAGGATATCTTATGTGTCTTAGGATACGCAGCTTCAGAAGGATTTCTTATGTGTCTTAGGGTGAGCAGCTTCAGAAGGATATCTTATGTGTCTTAGGGTGCGTAGCTTCAGAAGGATATTTATGTGTCTTAGGGTACGTAGCTTCAGAAGGATATCTTATATGTCTTAGGGCGCGTAGCTTCAGAAGGATAGCTAATGTGTCTTAGGGTGTGTAGCTTTAGTAGGATATCTTATGTGTCTTAGGGTGCATAGCTTCAGAAGGATATCTTATGTGTCTTACGGTGCGTAGCATCAGAAGGCTATCTTATGTCTTAGGGTACGCAGCTTCAGAAGGATTTCTTATGTGTCTTAGGGTGTGTAGCTTCAGAAGGATATCTTATGTGTCTTAGGGTGCGTAGCTTCAGAAGGATATCTTATGTGTCTTAGGGTGCGTAGCTTCAGAAGGATATCTTAGATGTCTTAGGGCGCGTAGCTTCAGAAGGATAGCTAATGTGTCTTAGGGTGTGTAGCTTTAGAAGGATATCTTGTGTCTTAGGGTGCATAGCTTCAGAAGGATATCTTATGTGTCTTAGGGTACGTAGCTTCAGAAGGATATCTTATATGTGTTAGGGTGCATAGCTTCAGAAGGATATCTTATGTGTCTTACGGTGCGTAGCTTCAGAAGGATATCTTATGTGTCTTAGGGTACGCAGCTTCAGAAGGATTTCTTATGTGTCTTAGGGTGCGTAGCTTCAGAAGGATATCTTATGTGTCCTAGGGCACGTAGCTTCAGAAGGATAGCTAATGTGTCTTAGGGTGTGTAGCTTTAGAAGGATATCTTATGTATCTTACGGTGCGTAGCTACAGAAGGATATCTTACGTGTCTTAGGGTGCGTAGCTTCAGAAGGATATCTTATGTGTCTTAGGGTACGTAGCTTCAGAAGGATATCTTATATATCTTAGGGTGCATAGCTTCAGAAGGATATCTTATGTGTCTTACAGTGCGTAGCTTCAGAAGGATATCTTATGTGTCTTAGGGTACGCAGCTTCAGAAGGATATCTTATGTGTCTTAGGGTGAGTAGCTTCAGAAGGATATCTTATGTGTCTTAGGGCACGTAGCTTCAGAAGGATAGCTAATGTGTCTTAGGGTGTGTAGCTTTAGAAGGATATCTTATGTATCTTACGGTGCGTAGCTACAGAAGGATATCTTATGTGTCTTAGGGTGCGTAGCTTCAGAAGGATATCTTATGCGTCTTAGGGTGCATAGCTTCAGAAGGATATCTTATGTGTCTTAGGGTGCGTAGCTTCAGAAGGATATCTGATGTGTCTTAGGGTGCGTAGCTTCAGAAGGATATCTTATATGTCTTACGGTGCGTAGCTTCAGAAGGATATCTTTTGTGTCTTAGGGTGCGTAGCTTCAGAAGGATATCTTACGTGTCTTAGGGTGCGTAGCTTCAGGATATCTTATGTGTCTTAGGGTACGTAGCTTCAGAAGGATATCTTATATGACTTAGGGTGCGTAGCTTCAGAAGGATAGCTAATGTGTCTTAGGGTGTGTAGCTTTAGAAGGATATCTTATGTGTCTTAGGGTGCATAGCTTCAGAAGGATATCTTATGTGTCTTAGGGTGCGTAGCTTCAAAAGGATATCTTATGTGTCTTAGGGTACACAGCTTCAGAAGGATTTCTTATGTGTCTTAGGGTGAGTAGCTTTAGAAGGATATCTTATGTATCTTAGGGTGCGTAGCTCCAGAAGGATATCTTATTTGTCTTAGGGTGCGTAGTTTCAGAACAATATCTTATGTGTCTTAGGGTACGTAGTTTCAGAAGGATGTCTTATGTGTCTTAGGGTGCGTAGCTTTAGAAGGATATTTTATGTGTCTTAGGGTACGTAGCTTCAGAAGGATATCTTATGTGTCTTAGGGTGCGTAGCTTTAGAAGGATATCTTATGTGTCTTAGGGTGCGTAGCTTTAGAAGAATATCTTATGTGTCTTAGGTTGATTAGCTTTAGTAGGATATCTTATGTGTCTTAGGGTGCGTAACTCCAGAAGAATATCTTATGTGTCTTAGGGTGATTAGCTTTAGAAGGATATCTTATGTGTCTTAGGGTGAGTAGCTTTAGAAGGATATCTTATGTGTCTTAGGGTGATTAGCTTTAGAAGGATATCTTATGTGTATTAGGGTGCATAGCTTTAGAAGGATATTATATGTGTCTTAGGGTGATTAGCTTTAGAAGGATATCTTACGTGTCTTAGGGTGCGTAGCTCCAGATGGATATCTTATGTTTCTTAGGGTGTGTAGCTTTAGAAGGATATCTTATGTGTCTTAGGGTGTGTAGGTTCAGAAGGATATCTTATGTGTCTTAGGGTGCGTAGCTTCAGAAGGATATCTTATATGTCTTAGGGTGCATAGCTTCAGAAGGATATCTTATGTGTCTTATGGTGAATAGCTTCAGAAGGATATCTTATGTGTCTTAGGGTACGCAGCTTCAGAAGGATTTCTTATGTGTCTTAGGGTGAGTAGCTTCAGAAGGATATCTTATGTGTCTTAGGGTGCGTAGCTTCAGAAGGATATTTATGTGTCTTAGGGTACGTAGCTTAAGAAGGATATATTATATGTCTTTGGGCGCGTAGCTTCAGAAGGATAGCTAATGTGTCTTAGGGTGTGTAGCTTTAGTAGGATATCTTATGTGTCTTAGGGTGCATAGCTTCAGAAGGATATCTTATGTGTCTTACGGTGCGTAGCATCAGAAGGCTATCTTATGTCTTAGGGTACGCAGCTTCAGAAGGATTTCTTATGTGTCTTAGGGTGAGTAGCTTCAGAAGGATATCTTATGTGTCTTAGGGTGCGTAGCTTCAGAAGGATATCTTATGTGTCTTAGGGTACGTAGCTTCAGAAGGATATCTTAGATGTCTTAGGGAGCGTAGCTTCAGAAGGATAGCTAATGTGTCTTAGGGTGTGTAGCTTTAGAAGGATATCTTGTGTCTTAGGGTGCATAGCTTCAGAAGGATATCTTATGTGTCTTAGGGTACGTAGCTTCAGAAGGATATCTTATATGTGTTAGGGTGCATAGCTTCAGAAGGATATCTTATGTGTCTTACGGTGCGTAGCTTCAGAAGGATATCTTATGTGTCTTAGGGTACGCAGCTTCAGAAGGATTTCTTATTTGTCTTAGGGTGCGTAGCTTCAGAAGGATATCTTATGTGTCCTAGGGCACGTAGCTTCAGAAGGATAGCTAATGTGTCTTAGGGTGTGTAGCTTTAGAAGGATATCTTATGTATCTTACGGTGCGTAGCTACAGAAGGATATCTTACGTGTCTTAGGGTGCGTAGCTTCAGAAGGATATCTTATGTGTCTTAGGGTACGTAGCTTCAGAAGGATATCTTATGTGTCTTAGGGTGCGTAGCTTCAGAAGGATATCTTATGTGTCTTACAGTGCGTAGCTTCAGAAGGATATCTTATGTGTCTTAGGGTGCGTAGCTTCAGAAGGATATCTTATGTGTCTTAGGGTACGCAGCTTCAGAAGGATTTCTTATGTGTCTTAGGGTGTGTAGCTTCAAAAGGATATCTTATGTGTCTTAGGGCACGTAGCTTCAGAAGGATAGCTAATGTGTCTTAGGGTGTGTAGCTTTAGAAGGATATCTTATGTATCTTACGGTGCGTAGCTACAGAAGGATATCTTATGTGTCTTAGGGTGCGTAGCTTCAGAAGGATATCTTATGTGTCTTAGGGTGCGTAGCTTCAGAAGGATATCTTATGTGTCTTAGGGTACACAGCTTCAGAAGGATTTCTTATGTGTCTTAGGGTGAGTAGCTTTAGAAGGATATCTTATGTATCTTAGGGTGCGTAGCTCCAGAAGGATATCTTATTTGTCTTAGGGTGCGTAGTTTCAGAACAATATCTTATGTGTCTTAGGGTACGTAGTTTCAGAAGGATGTCTTATGTGTCTTAGGGTGCGTAGCTTTAGAAGGATATTTTATGTGTCTTAGGGTACGTAGCTTCAGAAGGATATCTTATGTGTCTTAGGGTGCGTAGCTTTAGAAGGATATCTTATGTGTCTTAGGGTGCGTAGCTTTAGAAGGATATCTTATGTGTCTTAGGTTGATTAGCTTTAGTAGGATATCTTATGTGTCTTAGGGTGCGTAACTCCAGAAGAATATCTTATGTGTCTTAGGGTGATTAGCTTTAGAAGGATATCTTATGTGTCTTAGGGTGCGTATCTTTAGAAGGACATCTTATGTGTCTTAGGGTGATTAGCTTTAGAAGGATATCTTATGTGTCTTAGGGTGCGTAGCTTTAGAAGGATATTTTATGTGTCTTAGGGTGATTAGCTTTAGAAGGATATCTTACGTGTCTTAGGGTGCGTAGCTCCAGATGGATATCTTATGTTTCTTAGGGTGTGTAGCTTTAGAAGGATATCTTATGTGTCTTAGGGTGTGTAGGTTCAGAAGGATATCTTATGTGTCTTAAGGTGCGTAGCTTCAGAAGGATATCTTATATGTCTTAGGGTGCATAGCTTCAGAAGGATATCTTATGTGTCTTATGGTGAATAGCTTCAGAAGGATATCTTATGTGTCTTAGGGTACGCAGCTTCAGAAGGATTTCTTATGTGTCTTAGGGTGAGCAGCTTCAGAAGGATATCTTATGTGTCTTAGGGTGCGTAGCTTCAGAAGGATATTTATGTGTCTTAGGGTACGTAGCTTAAGAAGGATATATTATATGTCTTTGGGCGCGTAGCTTCAGAAGGATAGCTAATGTGTCTTAGGGTGTGTAGCTTTAGTAGGATATCTTATGTGTCTTAGGGTGCATAGCTTCAGAAGGATATCTTATGTGTCTTACGGTGCGTAGCATCAGAAGGCTATCTTATGTCTTAGGGTACGCAGCTACAGAAGGATTTCTTATGTGTCTTAGGGTGAGTAGCTTCAGAAGGATATCTTATGTGTCTTAGGGTGCGTAGCTTCAGAAGGATATCTTATGTGTCTTAGGGTACGTAGCTTCAGAAGGATATCTTAGATGACTTAGGGCGTGTAGCTTCAGAAGGATAGCTAATGTGTCTTAGGGTGTGTAGCTTTAGAAGGATATCTTGTGTCTTAGGGTGCATAGCTTCAGAAGGATATCTTATGTGTCTTAGGGTACGTAGCTTCAGAAGGATATCTTATATGTGTTAGGGTGCATAGCTTCAGAAGGATATCTTATGTGTCTTACGGTGCGTAGCTTCAGAAGGATATCTTATGTGTCTTAGGGTACGCAGCTTCAGAAGGATTTCTTATGTGTCTTAGGGTGCGTAGCTTCAGAAGGATATCTTATGTGTCCTAGGGAACGTAGCTTCAGAAGGATAGCTAATGTGTCTTAGGGTGTGTAGCTTTAGAAGGATATCTTATGTATCTTACGGTGCGTAGCTACAGAAAGATATCTTACGTGTCTTAGGGTGCGTAGCTTCAGAAGGATATCTTATGTGTCTTAGGGTACGTAGCTTCAGAAGGATATCTTATATGTCTTAGGGTGCATAGCTTCAGAAGGATATCTTATGTGTCTTACAGTGCGTAGCTTCAGAAGGATATCTTATGTGTCTTACAGTGCGTAGCTTCAGAAGGATATCTTATGTGTCTTAGGGTACGCAGCTTCAGAAGGATTTCTTATGTGTCTTAGGGTGTGTAGCTTCAAAAGGATATCTTATGTGTCTTAGGGCACGTAGCTTCAGAAGGATAGCTAATGTGTCTTAGGGTGTGTAGCTTTAGAAGGATATCTTATGTATCTTACGGTGCGTAGCTACAGAAGGATATCTTATGTGTCTTAGGGTGCGTAGCTTCAGAAGGATATCTTATGCGTCTTAGGGTGCATAGCTTCAGAAGGATATCTTATGTGTCTTAGGGTGCGTAGCTTCAGAAGGATATCTGATGTGTCTTAGGGTGCGTAGCTTCAGAAGGATATCTTATATGTCTTACGGTGCGTAGCTTCAGAAGGATATCTTATGTGTCTTAGGGTGCATAGCTTCAGAAGGATATCTTACGTGTCTTAGGGTGCGTAGCTTCAGGATATCTTATGTGTCTTAGGGTACGTAGCTTCAGAAGGATATCTTATGTGTCTTAGGGTGCGTAGCTTCAGAAGGATAGCTAATGTGTCTTAGGGTGTGTAGCTTTAGAAGGATATCTTATGTGTCTTAGGGTGCATAGCTTCAGAAGGATATCTTATGTGTCTTACGGTGCGTAGCTTCAGAAGGATATCTTATGTGTCTTAGGGTACGCAGCTTCAGAAGGATTTCTTATGTGTCTTAGGGTGAGTAGCTTTAGAAGGATATCTTATGTATCTTAGGGTGCGTAGCTCCAGAAGGATATCTTATTTGTCTTAGGGTGCGTAGTTTCAGAACTATATCTTATGTGTCTTAGGGTACGTAGTTTCAGAAGGATATCTTATGTGTCTTAGGGTGCGTAGCTTTAGAAGGATATCTTATGTGTCTTAGGGTGCGTAGCTTCAGAAGGATATCTTATGTGTCTTAGGGTGCGTAGCTTCAGAAGGATATCTTATGTGTCTTAGGGTGCGTAGCTTTAGAAGAATATCTTATGTGTCTTAGGTTGATTAGCTTTAGAAGGATATCTTATGTGTCTTAGGGTGCGTAACTCCAGAAGAATATCTTATGTGTCTTAGGGTGATTAGCTTTAGAAGGATATCTTATGTGTCTTAGGGTGCGTAGCTTTAGAAGGACATCTTATGTGTCTTAGGTTGATTAGCTTTAGAAGGATATCTTATGTGTATTAGGGTGCATAGCTTTAGAAGGATATTATATGTGTCTTAGGGTGATTAGCTTTAGAAGGATATCTTACGTGTCTTAGGGTGCGTAGTTCCAGAAGGATATCTTATGTTTCTTAGGGTGTGTAGCTTTAGAAGGATATCTTATGTGTCTTAGGTTGTGTAGGTTCAGAAGGATATCTTATGTGTCTTAGGGTGCGTAGCTTCAGAAGGATATCATGTGTCTTAGGGTGTGTAGGTTGAGAAGGATATCTTATGTGTCTTAGGGTGCGTAGCTTCAGAAGGATATCTTATATGTCTTAGGGTGCATAGCTTCAGAAGGATATCTTATGTGTCTTATGGTGAATAGCTTCAGAAGGATATCTTATGTGTCTTAGGGTACGCAGCTTCAGAAGGATATCTTATGTGTCTTAGGGTGCGTAGCTTCAGAAGGATATCTTATGTGTCTTAGGGTACGTAGCTTCAGAAGGATATCTTTTATGTCTTAGGGCACGTAGCTTCAGAAGGATATCTTATGTGTTTTAGGGTGTGTAGCTTTAGAAGGATATCTTATGTATCTTACGGTGCGTAGCTACAGAAGGATATCTTATGTGTCTTAGGGTGCGTAGCTTCAGAAGGATATCTTATGTGTCTTAGGGTGCGTAGCTTCAGAAGGATATCTTATGTGTCTTAGGGTGCGTAGCTTCAGAAGGATATCTTATGTGTCTTAGGGTGCGTAGCTTCAGAAGGATATCTTTATGTGTCTTAGGGTATGTAGCTTCAGAAGAATTTCTTATATGTCTTAGGGTGCATAGCTTCAGAAGGATAGCTAATGTGTCTTAGGGTGTGTAGCTTTTGAAGGATATCTTATGTGTCTTAGGGTACATAGCTTCAGAAGGATATCTTATGTGTCTTGCGGTGCGTAGCTTCAGAAGGATATCTTATGTGTCTTAGGGTACGCAGCTTCAGAAGGATTTCTTATGTGTCTTAGGGTGAGTAGCTTTAGAAGGATATCTTATGTATCTTAGGGTGCGTAGCTCCAGAAGGATATCTTATTTGTCTTAGGGTGCATAGTTTCAGAATGATATATTATGTGTCTTAGGGTACGTAGTTTCAGAAGGATATCTTATGTGTCTTAGGGTACGTAGCTTCAGAAGGATATCTTATGTGTCTTAGGGTGATTAGCTTTAGAATGATATCTTAGGGTGCGTAGCTCCAGAAGGATATCTTATTTGTCTTAGGGTCCGTAGCTTCAGAAGGACATCTTATGTGTCTTAGGGTGCGTAGCTTTAGAAGGATATTTTATGTGTCTTAGGGTACGTAGCTTCAGAAGGATATCTTATGTGTCTTAGGGTGCGTAGCTTTAGAAGGATATCTTATGTGTCTTAGCTTAGGGTGCGTAGCTTTAGAAGAATATCTTATGTGTCTTAGGGTGATTAGCTTTAGAAGGATATCTTATGTGTCTTAGGCTGCGAAGCTCCAGAAGGACATCTTATGTGTCTTAGGGTGAATAGCTTTAGAAGGATATCTTATGTGTCTTAGGGTGCGTAGCTTCAGAAGGATATCTTATGTGTCTTAGGGTGTGTAGCTTTAGAAGGATATCTTATGTGTCTTAGGGTGATTAGCTTTAGAAGGATATCTTATGTGTCTTAGGGTGCGTAACTCCAAAAGAATATCTTATGTGTCTTAGAGTGTTGCAAAACATTTTTTTGAATATCACAATAGTGATCCTGCCTCTTTAAAAATCCAGGTGATTGGGTGGATCCCACCAAGCAAGCATAATAGATTACTGGAATTGAGGAAACTAGAGACATATTGGATATATAAATTAATGACATTACATCCTCAAGGTCTTAATATAGACATCGATGTGGCTGCCTATATGTGAACCAAAACAAGCCTTAAGAATTTTTATGCACAAGTGTGACTTTATCTTGCTTTTATAAATTTTGAATCAAATTCAATTTTTAAATATATATCTGTAGAAATTTAAATATGCATGAACTTCACTTTGTTAATATAACCTCACCTGGTTGTTCATGAACTTCTATTTTAATTAATTATGTAATTTTAATGTAATTTTAATGTTCCTTAAATTACCTCTAAAAGGTCCCCAGATCGTAATACATACAATGTAAAGTTTACAAAAAATTTTGCAACACTATACACTTACATCTTCACGTCTACGCTACTAAGTATCAGTACACATGTCTACATAGCGTGCAAATATATTGTTTTCTGGGAATTCACCCATACAAATGGCTGTATCACTCAGCCGTGTTACAGAATTAATAGAATCAACTACACATCACTAATACAAAAAAACAGGCTGCTATGTGTAGAATTTGCAAACAGCACATGCCCCATACAGCAGCCCAATGAATTAAATAGAAAATGTGTGTATATGGACAAAACATTTGAAAGATGTACTATATTTAACGCCGTGTATAAAGTCTTAATGAATGAATTATTAATGAGTTGTTAACATATGCATTGTATCCCTATTGGTTCACGCAAGCCAATCACGAACCAGTTGATAGACAAGCCCTTTTTTAGGGGGGAGTGTCATTACCACATACGGGTACTTAAGGAGCCATTGTTTGCTATAACCCGATACCAAACTATCTGGAGAATATCCCCTTGATAAAGCCCGGCGAACACCGGGGGAAACGCGTTGGGGTTCACATCCGTCAGGAGCACCAAAAAACAGGACTGTAATACTGAGGGCGGGCTGTCCGGAAAACCCTGCCGCAAGCGTATACTTGCCATTTCTAACTTCCAGTTACCAGTCACCTGTGGTTTGTGAGTGCTGTGCACGGAAACAAAGTGTTTTATCTTTGTGAATAAATAAAGGCATTTTTTTATCATACATCTGGTGAGTAGATATATCACTTATTTGCGCTAATTTTTGTGTTATAACTGCACTTGAATCCTCTCTCTTTTGCGCTTTTGTTTTTCTGTCTGTCTAATGTGTCTTAGGGTGTGTAGCTTCAGAAGGATATCTTATGTGTCTTACGGTGCGTAGCTTCAGAAGGATATCTTATGTGTCTTAGGATACGCAGCTTCAGAAGGATTTCTTATGTGTCTTAGGGTGAGTAGCTTCAGAAGGATATCTTATGTGTCTTAGGGTGCATAGCTTCAGAAGGATATCTTATGTGTCTTACGGTGCGTAGCTTCAGAAGGATATCTTATGTGTCTTAGGATACGCAGCTTGAGAAGGATTTCTTATGTGTCTTAGGGTGAGCAGCTTCAGAAGGATATCTTATGTGTCTTAGGGTGCGTAGCTTCAGAAGGATATTTATGTGTCTTAGGGTACGTAGCTTCAGAAGGATATCTTATATGTCTTAGGGCGCGTAGCTTCAGAAGGATAGCTAATGTGTCTTAGGGTGTGTAGCTTTAGTAGGATATCTTATGTGTCTTAGGGTGCATAGCTTCAGAAGGATATCTTATGTGTCTTACGGTGCGTAGCATCAGAAGGCTATCTTATGTCTTAGGGTACGCAGCTTCAGAAGGATTTCTTATGTGTCTTAGGGTGAGTAGCTTCAGAAGGATATCTTATGTGTCTTAGGGTGCGTAGCTTCAGAAGGATATCTTATGTGTCTTAGGGTACGTAGCTTCAGAAGGATATCTTAGATGTCTTAGGGCGCGTAGCTTCAGAAGGATAGCTAATGTGTCTTAGGGTGTGTAGCTTTAGAAGGATATCTTGTGTCTTAGGGTGCATAGCTTCAGAAGGATATCTTATGTGTCTTAGGGTACGTAGCTTCAGAAGGATATCTTATATGTGTTAGGGTGCATAGCTTCAGAAGGATATCTTATGTGTCTTACGGTGCGTAGCTTCAGAAGGATATCTTATGTGTCTTAGGGTACGCAGCTTCAGAAGGATTTCTTATGTGTCTTAGGGTGCGTAGCTTCAGAAGGATATCGTATGTGTCCTAGGGCACGTAGCTTCAGAAGGATAGCTAATGTGTCTTAGGGTGTGTAGCTTTAGAAGGATATCTTATGTATCTTACGGTGCGTAGCTACAGAAGGATATCTTACGTGTCTTAGGGTGCGTAGCTTCAGAAGGATATCTTATGTGTCTTAGGGTACGTAGCTTCAGAAGGATATCTTATATGTCTTAGGGTGCATAGCTTCAGAAGGATATCTTATGTGTCTTAGGGTACGCAGCTTCAGAAGGATTTCTTATGTGTCTTAGGGTGTGTAGCTTCAAAAGGATATCTTATGTGTCTTAGGGCACGTAGCTTCAGAAGGATAGCTAATGTGTCTTAGGGTGTGTAGCTTTAGAAGGATATCTTATGTATCTTACGGTGCGTAGCTACAGAAGGATATCTTATGTGTCTTAGGGTGCGTAGCTTCAGAAGGATATCTTATGCGTCTTAGGGTGCATAGCTTCAGAAGGATATCTTATGTGTCTTAGGGTGCGTAGCTTCAGAAGGATATCTGATGTGTCTTAGGGTGCGTAGCTTCAGAAGGATATCTTATATGTCTTACGGTGCGTAGCTTCAGAAGGATATCTTATGTGTCTTAGGGTGCGTAGCTTCAGAAGGATATCTTATGTGTCTTAGGGTGCGTAGCTTCAGGATATCTTATGTGTCTTAGGGTACGTAGCTTCAGAAGGATATCTTATATGTCTTAGGGTGCGTAGCTTCAGAAGGATATCTTATGTGTCTTAGGGTGAGTAGCTTTAGAAGGATATCTTATGTGTCTTAGGGTGCATAGCTTCAGAAGGATATCTTATGTGTCTTACGGTGCGTAGCTTCAGAAGGATATCTTATGTGTCTTAGGGTACGCAGCTTCAGAAGGATTTCTTATGTGTCTTAGGGTGAGTAGCTTTAGAAGGATATCTTATGTATCTTAGGGTGCGTAGCTCCAGAAGGATATCTTATGTGTTTTAGGGTACGTAGCTTCAGAAGGATATCTTATATGTCTTAGGGCACGTAGCTTCAGAAGGATAGCTAATGTGTCTTAGGGTGTGTAGCTTTAGAAGGGTATCTTATGTGTCTTAGGGTGCATAGCTTCAGAAGGATATCTTATGTGTCTTACGGTGCGTAGCTTCAGAAGGATATCTTATGTGTCTTAGGGTACGCAGCTTCAGAAGGATTTCTTATGTGTCTTAGGGTGAGTAGCTTCAGAAGGATATCTTATGTGTCTTAGGGTGCGTAGCTTCAGAAGGATATCTTATGTGTCTTAGGGTGCATAGCTTCAGAAGGATATCTTATGTGTCTTAGGATACGCAGCTTCAGAAGGATTTCTTATGTGTCTTAGGGTGAGCAGCTTCAGAAGGATATCTTATGTGTCTTAGGGTGCGTAGCTTCAGAAGGATATTTATGTGTCTTAGGGTACGTAGCTTCAGAAGGATATCTTATATGTCTTAGGGCGCGTAGCTTCAGAAGGATAGCTAATGTGTCTTAGGGTGTGTAGCTTTAGAAGGATATCTTATGTGTCTTAGGGTGCATAGCTTCAGAAGGATATCTTATGTGTCTTACGGTGCGTAGCATCAGAAGGCTATCTTATGTCTTAGGGTACGCAGCTTCAGAAGGATTTCTTATGTGTCTTAGGGTGTGTAGCTTCAGAAGGATATCTTATGTGTCTTAGGGTGCGTAGCTTCAGAAGGATATCTTATGTGTCTTAGGGTACGTAGCTTCAGAAGGATATCTTAGATGTCTTAGGGCGCGTAGCTTCAGAAGGATATCTAATGTGTCTTAGGGTGTGTAGCTTTAGAAGGATATCTTGTGTCTTAGGGTGCATAGCTTCAGAAGGATATCTTATGTGTCTTAGGGTACGTAGCTTCAGAAGGATATCTTATATGTGTTAGGGTGCATAGCTTCAGAAGGATATCTTATGTGTCTTACGGTGCGTAGCTTCAGAAGGATATCTTATGTGTCTTAGGGTACGCAGCTTCAGAAGGATTTCTTATGTGTCTTAGGGTGCGTAGCTTCAGAAGGATATCTTATGTGTCGTAGGGCACGTAGCTTCAGAAGGATAGCTAATGTGTCTTAGGGTGTGTAGCTTTAGAAGGATATCTTATGTATCTTACGGTGCGTAGCTACAGAAGGATATCTTACGTGTCTTAGGGTGCGTAGCTTCAGAAGGATATCTTATGTGTCTTAGGGTACGTAGCTTCAGAAGGATATCTTATATATCTTAGGGTGCATAGCTTCAGAAGGATATCTTATGTGTCTTACAGTGCGTAGCTTCAGAAGGATATCTTATGTGTCTTAGGGTACGCAGCTTCAGAAGGATTTCTTATGTGTCTTAGGGTGTGTAGCTTCAAAAGGATATCTTATGTGTCTTAGGGCACGTAGCTTCAGAAGGATAGCTAATGTGTCTTAGGGTGTGTAGCTTTAGAAGGATATCTTATGTATCTTACGGTGCGTAGCTACAGAAGGATATCTTATGTGTCTTAGGGTGCGTAGCTTCAGAAGGATATCTTATGCGTCTTAGGGTGCATAGCTTCAGAAGGATATCTTATGTGTCTTAGGGTGCGTAGCTTCAGAAGGATATCTAATGTGTCTTAGGGTGCGTAGCTTCAGAAGGATATCTTATATGTCTTACGGTGCGTAGCTTCAGAAGGATATCTTTTGTGTCTTAGGGTGCGTAGCTTCAGAAGGATATCTTACGTGTCTTAGGGTGCGTAGCTTCAGGATATCTTATGTGTCTTAGGGTACGTAGCTTCAGAAGGATATCTTATATGTCTTAGGGTGCGTAGCTTCAGAAGGATAGCTAATGTGTCTTAGGGTGTGTAGCTTTAGAAGGATATCTTATGTGTCTTAGGGTGCATAGCTTCAGAAGGATATCTTATGTGTCTTAGGGTGCGTAGCTTCAAAAGGATATCTTATGTGTCTTAGGGTTCACAGCTTCAGAAGGATTTCTTATGTGTCTTAGGGTGAGTAGCTTTAGAAGGATATCTTATGTATCTTAGGGTGCGTAGCTCCAGAAGGATATCTTATTTGTCTTAGGGTGCGTAGTTTCAGAACAATATCTTATGTGTCTTAGGGTACGTAGTTTCAGAAGGATGTCTTATGTGTCTTAGGGTGCGTAGCTTTAGAAGGATATTTTATGTGTCTTAGGGTACGTAGCTTCAGAAGGATATCTTATGTGTCTTAGGGTGCGTAGCTTTAGAAGGATATCTTATGTGTCTTAGGGTGCGTAGCTTCAGAAGGATATCTTATGTGTCTTAGGTTGATTAGCTTTAGTAGGATATCTTATGTGTCTTAGGGTGCGTAACTCCAGAAGAATATCTTATGTGTCTTAGGGTGATTAGCTTTAGAAGGATATCTTATGTGTCTTAGGGTGCGTAGCTTTAGAAGGATATCTTATGTGTCTTAGGGTGATTAGCTTTAGAAGGATATCTTATGTGTATTAGGGTGCATAGCTTTAGAAGGATATTATATGTGTCTTAGGGTACGTAGCTTCAGAAGGATATCTTATGTGTCTTAGGGTGCGTAGCTCCAGATGGATATCTTATGTTTCTTAGGGTGTGTAGCTTTAGAAGGATATCTTATGTGTCTTAGGGTGTGTAGCTTCAGAAGGATATCTTATGTGTCTTAGGGTGCGTAGCTTCAGAAGGATATCTTATATGTCTTAGGGTGCATAGCTTCAGAAGGATATCTTATGTGTCTTATGGTGAATAGCTTCAGAAGGATATCTTATGTGTCTTAGGGTACGCAGCTTCAGAAGGATTTCTTATGTGTCTTAGGGTGAGCAGCTTCAGAAGGATATCTTATGTGTCTTAGGGTGCGTAGCTTCAGAAGGATATTTATGTGTCTTAGGGTACGTAGCTTAAGAAGGATATATTATATGTCTTTGGGCGCGTAGCTTCAGAAGGATAGCTAATGTGTCTTAGGGTGTGTAGCTTTAGTAGGATATCTTATGTGTCTTAGGGTGCATAGCTTCAGAAGGATATCTTATGTGTCTTACGGTGCGTAGCATCAGAAGGCTATCTTATGTCTTAGGGTACGCAGCTTCAGAAGGATTTCTTATGTGTCTTAGGGTGAGTAGCTTCAGAAGGATATCTTATGTGTCTTAGGGTGCGTAGCTTCAGAAGGATATCTTATGTGTCTTAGGGTACGTAGCTTCAGAAGGATATCTTAGATGTCTTAGGGCGCGTAGCTTCAGAAGGATAGCTAATGTGTCTTAGGGTGTGTAGCTTTAGAAGGATATCTTGTGTCTTAGGGTGCATAGCTTCAGAAGGATATCTTATGTGTCTTAGGGTACGTAGCTTCAGAAGGATATCTTATATGTGTTAGGGTGCATAGCTTCAGAAGGATATCTTATGTGTCTTACGGTGCGTAGCTTCAGAAGGATATCTTATGTGTCTTAGGGTACGCAGCTTCAGAAGGATTTCTTATTTGTCTTAGGGTGCGTAGCTTCAGAAGGATATCTTATGTGTCCTAGGGCACGTAGCTTCAGAAGGATAGCTAATGTGTCTTAGGGTGTGTAGCTTTAGAAGGATATCTTATGTATCTTACGGTGCGTAGCTACAGAAGGATATTTTATGTGTCTTAGGGTACGTAGCTTCAGAAGGATATCTTATGTGTCTTAGGGTGCGTAGCTTCAGAAGGATATCTTATATGTCTTAGGGTGCATAGCTTCAGAAGGATATCTTATGTGTCTTACGGTGCGTAGCTTCAGAAGGATATCTTATGTGTCTTAGGGTGCGTAGCTTCAGAAGGATATCTTATGTGTCTTAGGGTACGCAGCTTCAGAAGGATTTCTTATGTGTCTTAGGGTGTGTAGCTTCAAAAGGATATCTTATGTGTCTTAGGGCACGTAGCTTCAGAAGGATAGCTAATGTGTCTTAGGGTGTGTAGCTTTAGAAGGATATCTTATGTATCTTACGGTGCGTAGCTACAGAAGGATATCTTATGTGTCTTAGGGTGCGTAGCTTCAGAAGGATATCTTATGTGTCTTAGGGTGCGTAGCTTCAAAAGGATATCTTATGTGTCTTAGGGTACACAGCTTCAGAAGGATTTCTTATGTGTCTTAGGGTGAGTAGCTTTAGAAGGATATCTTATGTATCTTAGGGTGCGTAGCTCCAGAAGGATATCTTATTTGTCTTAGGGTGCGTAGTTTCAGAACAATATCTTATGTGTCTTAGGGTTCGTAGCTTCAGAAGGATGTCTTATGTGTCTTAGGGTGCGTAGCTTTAGAAGGATATTTTATGTGTCTTAGGGTTCGTAGCTTCAGAAGGATATCTTATGTGTCTTAGGGTGCGTAGCTTTAGAAGGATATCTTATGTGTCTTAGGGTGCGTAGCTTTAGAAGAATATCTTATGTGTCTTAGGTTGATTAGCTTTAGTAGGATATCTTATGTGTCTTAGGGTGCGTAACTCCAGAAGAATATCTTATGTGTCTTAGGGTGATTAGCTTTAGAAGGATATCTTATGTGTCTTAGGGTGCGTATCTTTAGAAGGACATCTTATGTGTCTTAGGGTGATTAGCTTTAGAAGGATATCTTATGTGTATTAGGGTGCATAGCTTTAGAAGGATATTATATGTGTCTTAGGGTGATTAGCTTTAGAAGGATATCTTACGTGTCTTAGGGTGCGTAGCTCCAGATGGATATCTTATGTTTCTTAGGGTGTGTAGCTTTAGAAGGATATCTTATGTGTCTTAGGGTGTGTAGGTTCAGAAGGATATCTTATGTGTCTTAAGGTGCGTAGCTTCAGAAGGATATCTTATGTGTCTTAGGGTGCATAGCTTCAGAAGGATATCTTATGTGTCTTATGGTGAATAGCTTCAGAAGGATATCTTATGTGTCTTAGGGTACGCAGCTTCAGAAGGATTTCTTATGTGTCTTAGGGTGAGCAGCTTCAGAAGGATATCTTATGTGTCTTAGGGTGCGTAGCTTCAGAAGGATATTTATGTGTCTTAGGGTACGTAGCTTAAGAAGGATATATTATATGTCTTTGGGCGCGTAGCTTCAGAAGGATAGCTAATGTGTCTTAGGGTGTGTAGCTTTAGTAGGATATCTTATGTGTCTTAGGGTGCATAGCTTCAGAAGGATATCTTATGTGTCTTACGGTGCGTAGCATCAGAAGGCTATCTTATGTCTTAGGGTACGCAGCTTCAGAAGGATTTCTTATGTGTCTTAGGGTGAGTAGCTTCAGAAGGATATCTTATGTGTCTTAGGGTGCGTAGCTTCAGAAGGATATCTTATGTGTCTTAGGGTACGTAGCTTCAGAAGGATATCTTAGATGACTTAGGGCGTGTAGCTTCAGAAGGATAGCTAATGTGTCTTAGGGTGTGTAGCTTTAGAAGGATATCTTGTGTCTTAGGGTGCATAGCTTCAGAAGGATATCTTATGTGTCTTAGGGTACGTAGCTTCAGAAGGATATCTTATATGTGTTAGGGTGCATAGCTTCAGAAGGATATCTTATGTGTCTTACGGTGCGTAGCTTCAGAAGGATATCTTATGTGTCTTAGGGTACGCAGCTTCAGAAGGATTTCTTATGTGTCTTAGGGTGCGTAGCTTCAGAAGGATATCTTATGTGTCCTAGGGAACGTAGCTTCAGAAGGATAGCTAATGTGTCTTAGGGTGTGTAGCTTTAGAAGGATATCTTATGTATCTTACGGTGCGTAGCTACAGAAGGATATCTTACGTGTCTTAGGGTGCGTAGCTTCAGAAGGATATCTTATGTGTCTTAGGGTACGTAGCTTCAGAAGGATATCTTATATGTCTTAGGGTGCATAGCTTCAGAAGGATATCTTATGTGTCTTACAGTGCGTAGCTTCAGAAGGATATCTTATGTGTCTTACAGTGCGTAGCTTCAGAAGGATATCTTATGTGTCTTAGGGTACGCAGCTTCAGAAGGATTTCTTATTTGTCTTAGGGTGTGTAGCTTCAAAAGGATATCTTATGTGTCTTAGGGCACGTAGCTTCAGAAGGATAGCTAATGTGTCTTAGGGTGTGTAGCTTTAGAAGGATATCTTATGTATCTTACGGTGCGTAGCTACAGAAGGATATCTTATGTGTCTTAGGGTGCGTAGCTTCAGAAGGATATCTTATGCGTCTTAGGGTGCATAGCTTCAGAAGGATATCTTATGTGTCTTAGGGTGCGTAGCTTCAGAAGGATATCTGATGTGTCTTAGGGTGCGTAGCTTCAGAAGGATATCTTATATGTCTTACGGTGCGTAGCTTCAGAAGGATATCTTTTGTGTCTTAGGGTGCGTAGCTTCAGAAGGATATCTTACGTGTCTTAGGGTGCGTAGCTTCAGGATATCTTATGTGTCTTAGGGTACGTAGCTTCAGAAGGATATCTTATATGTCTTAGGGTGCGTAGCTTCAGAAGGATAGCTAATGTGTCTTAGGGTGTGTAGCTTTAGAAGGATATCTTATGTGTCTTAGGGTGCATAGCTTCAGAAGGATATCTTATGTGTCTTACGGTGCGTAGCTTCAGAAGGATATCTTATGTGTCTTAGGGTACGCAGCTTCAGAAGGATTTCTTATGTGTCTTAGGGTGAGTAGCTTTAGAAGGATATCTTATGTATCTTAGGGTGCGTAGCTCCAGAAGGATATCTTATTTGTCTTAGGGTGCGTAGTTTCAGAACAATATCTTATGTGTCTTAGGGTACGTAGTTTCAGAAGGATATCTTATGTGTCTTAGGGTGCGTAGCTTTAGAAGGATATCTTATGTGTCTTAGGGTACGTAGCTTCAGAAGGATATCTTATGTGTCTTAGGGTGCGTAGCTTTAGAAGGATATCTTATGTGTCTTAGGGTGCGTAGCTTTAGAAGGATATCTTATGTGTCTTAGGGTGCGTAGCTTTAGAAGGATATCTTATGTGTCTTAGGGTGCGTAACTCCAGAAGAATATCTTATGTGTCTTAGGGTGATTAGCTTTAGAAGGATATCTTATGTGTCTTAGGGTGCGTAGCTGTAGAAGGACATCTTATGTGTCTTAGGTTGATTAGCTTTAGAAGGATATCTTATGTGTATTAGGGTGCATAGCTTTAGAAGGATATTATATGTGTCTTAGGGTGATTAGCTTTAGAAGGATATCTTACGTGTCTTAGGGTGCGTAGTTCCAGAAGGATATCTTATGTTTCTTAGGGTGTGTAGCTTTAGAAGGATATCTTATGTGTCTTAGGTTGTGTAGGTTCAGAAGGATATCTTATGTGTCTTAGGGTGCGTAGCTTCAGAAGGATATCATGTGTCTTAGGGTGTGTAGGTTGAGAAGGATATCTTATGTGTCTTAGGGTGCGTAGCTTCAGAAGGATATCTTATGTGTCTTAGGGTGCATAGCTTCAGAAGGATATCTTATGTGTCTTATGGTGAATAGCTTCAGAAGGATATCTTATGTGTCTTAGGGTACGCAGCTTCAGAAGGATTTCTTATGTGTCTTAGGGTGCGTAGCTTCAGAAGGATATCTTATGTGTCTTAGGGTACGTAGCTTCAGAAGGATATCTTTTATGTCTTAGGGCACGTAGCTTCAGAAGGATAGCTAATGTGTTTTAGGGTGTGTAGCTTTAGAAGGATATCTTATGTATCTTACGGTGCGTAGCTACAGAAGGATATCTTATGTGTCTTAGGGTGCGTAGCTTCAGAAGGATATCTTATGCGTCTTAGGGTGCATAGCTTCAGAAAGATATCTTATGTGTCTTAGGGTGCGTAGCTTCAGAAGGATATCTTATGTGTCTTAGGGTGCGTAGCTTCAGAAGGATATCTTTATGTGTCTTAGGGTATGTAGCTTCAGAAGAATTTCTTATATGTCTTAGGGTGCATAGCTTCAGAAGGATAGCTAATGTGTCTTAGGGTGTGTAGCTTTTGAAGGATATCTTATGTGTCTTAGGGTACATAGCTTCAGAAGGATATCTTATGTGTCTTGCGGTGCGTAGCTTCAGAAGGATATCTTATGTGTCTTAGGGTACGCAGCTTCAGAAGGATTTCTTATGTGTCTTAGGGTGAGTAGCTTTAGAAGGATATCTTATGTATCTTAGGGTGCGTAGCTCCAGAAGGATATCTTATTTGTCTTAGGGTGCATAGTTTCAGAATGATATATTATGTGTCTTAGGGTACGTAGTTTCAGAAGGATATCTTATGTGTCTTAGGGTACGTAGCTTCAGAAGGATATCTTATGTGTCTTAGGGTGATTAGCTTTAGAATGATATCTTAGGGTGCGTAGCTCCAGAAGGATATCTTATTTGTCTTAGGGTCCGTAGCTTCAGAAGGACATCTTATGTGTCTTAGGGTGCGTAGCTTTAGAAGGATATTTTATGTGTCTTAGGGTACGTAGCTTCAGAAGGATATCTTATGTGTCTTAGGGTGCGTAGCTTTAGAAGGATATCTTATGTGTCTTAGGGTGCGTAGCTTTAGAAGAATATCTTATGTGTCTTAGGGTGATTAGCTTTAGAAGGATATCTTATGTGTCTTAGGCTGCGAAGCTCCAGAAGGACATCTTATGTGTCTTAGGGTGAATAGCTTTAGAAGGATATCTTATGTGTCTTAGGGTGCGTAGCTTCAGAAGGATATCTTATGTGTCTTAGGGTGTGTAGCTTTAGAAGGATATCTTATGTGTCTTAGGGTGATTAGCTTTAGAAGGATATCTTATGTGTCTTAGGGTGCGTAACTCCAAAAGAATATCTTATGTGTCTTAGAGTGTTGCAAAACATTTTTTTGAATATCACAATAGTGATCCTGCCTCTTTAAAAATCCAGGTGATTGGGTGGATCCCACCAAGCAAGCATAATAGATTACTGGAATTGAGGAAACTAGAGACATATTGGATATATAAATTAATGACATTACATCCTCAAGGTCTTAATATAGACATCGATGTGGCTGCCTATATGTGAACCAAAACAAGCCTTAAGAATTTTTATGCACAAGTGTGACTTTATCTTGCTTTTATAAATTTTGAATCAAATTCAATTTTTAAATATATATCTGTAGAAATTTAAATATGCATGAACTTCACTTTGTTAATATAACCTCACCTGGTTGTTCATGAACTTCTATTTTAATTAATTATGTAATTTTAATGTAATTTTAATGTTCCTTAAATTACCTCTAAAAGGTCCCCAGATCGTAATACATACAATGTAAAGTTTACAAAAAATTTTGCAACACTATACACTTACATCTTCACGTCTACGCTACTAAGTATCAGTACACATGTCTACATAGCGTGCAAATATATTGTTTTCTGGGAATTCACCCATACAAATGGCTGTATCACTCAGCCGTGTTACAGAATTAATAGAATCAACTACACATCACTAATACAAAAAAACAGGCTGCTATGTGTAGAATTTGCAAACAGCACATGCCCCATACAGCAGCCCAATGAATTAAATAGAAAATGTGTGTATATGGACAAAACATTTGAAAGATGTACTATATTTAACGCCGTGTATAAAGTCTTAATGAATGAATTATTAATGAGTTGTTAACATATGCATTGTATCCCTATTGGTTCACGCAAGCCAATCACGAACCAGTTGATAGACAAGCCCTTTTTTAGGGGGGAGTGTCATTACCACATACGGGTACTTAAGGAGCCATTGTTTGCTATAACCCGATACCAAACTATCTGGAGAATATCCCCTTGATAAAGCCCGGCGAACACCGGGGGAAACGCGTTGGGGTTCACATCCGTCAGGAGCACCAAAAAACAGGACTGTAATACTGAGGGCGGGCTGTCCGGAAAACCCTGCCGCAAGCGTATACTTGCCATTTCTAACTTCCAGTTACCAGTCACCTGTGGTTTGTGAGTGCTGTGCACGGAAACAAAGTGTTTTATCTTTGTGAATAAATAAAGGCATTTTTTTATCATACATCTGGTGAGTAGATATATCACTTATTTGCGCTAATTTTTGTGTTATAACTGCACTTGAATCCTCTCTCTTTTGCGCTTTTGTTTTTCTGTCTGTCTAATGTGTCTTAGGGTGTGTAGCTTCAGAAGGATATCTTATGTGTCTTACGGTGCGTAGCTTCAGAAGGATATCTTATGTGTCTTAGGATACGCAGCTTCAGAAGGATTTCTTATGTGTCTTAGGGTGAGTAGCTTCAGAAGGATATCTTATGTGTCTTAGGGTGCATAGCTTCAGAAGGATATCTTATGTGTCTTACGGTGCGTAGCTTCAGAAGGATATCTTATGTGTCTTAGGATACGCAGCTTCAGAAGGATTTCTTATGTGTCTTAGGGTGAGCAGCTTCAGAAGGATATCTTATGTGTCTTAGGGTGCGTAGCTTCAGAAGGATATTTATGTGTCTTAGGGTACGTAGCTTCAGAAGGATATCTTATATGTCTTAGGGCGCGTAGCTTCAGAAGGATAGCTAATGTGTCTTAGGGTGTGTAGCTTTAGTAGGATATCTTATGTGTCTTAGGGTGCATAGCTTCAGAAGGATATCTTATGTGTCTTACGGTGCGTAGCATCAGAAGGCTATCTTATGTCTTAGGGTACGCAGCTTCAGAAGGATTTCTTATGTGTCTTAGGGTGAGTAGCTTCAGAAGGATATCTTATGTGTCTTAGGGTGCGTAGCTTCAGAAGGATATCTTATGTGTCTTAGGGTACGTAGCTTCAGAAGGATATCTTAGATGTCTTAGGGCGCGTAGCTTCAGAAGGATAGCTAATGTGTCTTAGGGTGTGTAGCTTTAGAAGGATATCTTGTGTCTTAGGGTGCATAGCTTCAGAAGGATATCTTATGTGTCTTAGGGTACGTAGCTTCAGAAGGATATCTTATATGTGTTAGGGTGCATAGCTTCAGAAGGATATCTTATGTGTCTTACAGTGCGTAGCTTCAGAAGGATATCTTATGTGTCTTAGGGTACGCAGCTTCAGAAGGATTTCTTATGTGTCTTAGGGTGCGTAGCTTCAGAAGGATATCTTATGTGTCCTAGGGCACGTAGCTTCAGAAGGATAGCTAATGTGTCTTAGGGTGTGTAGCTTTAGAAGGATATCTTATGTATCTTACGGTGCGTAGCTACAGAAGGATATCTTATGTGTCTTAGGGTGCGTAGCTTCAGAAGGATATCTTATGCGTCTTAGGGTGCATAGCTTCAGAAGGATATCTTATGTGTCTTAGGGTGCGTAGCTTCAGAAGGATATCTGATGTGTCTTAGGGTGCGTAGCTTCAGAAGGATATCTTATATGTCTTACGGTGCGTAGCTTCAGAAGGATATCTTTTGTGTCTTAGGGTGCGTAGCTTCAGAAGGATATCTTACGTGTCTTAGGGTGCGTAGCTTCAGGATATCTTATGTGTCTTAGGGTACGTAGCTTCAGAAGGATATCTTATATGTCTTAGGGTGCGTAGCTTCAGAAGGATAGCTAATGTGTCTTAGGGTGTGTAGCTTTAGAAGGATATCTTATGTGTCTTAGGGTGCATAGCTTCAGAAGGATATCTTATGTGTCTTACGGTGCGTAGCTTCAGAAGGATATCTTATGTGTCTTAGGGTACGCAGCTTCAGAAGGATTTCTTATGTGTCTTAGGGTGAGTAGCTTTAGAAGGATATCTTATGTATCTTAGGGTGCGTAGCTCCAGAAGGATATCTTATGTGTTTTAGGGTACGTAGCTTCAGAAGGATATCTTATATGTCTTAGGGCACGTAGCTTCAGAAGGATAGCTAATGTGTCTTAGGGTGTGTAGCTTTAGAAGGATATCTTATGTGTCTTAGGGTGCATAGCTTCAGAAGGATATCTTATGTGTCTTACGGTGCGTAGCTTCAGAAGGATATCTTATGTGTCTTAGGGTACGCAGCTTCAGAAGGATTTCTTATGTGTCTTAGGGTGAGTAGCTTCAGAAGGATATCTTATGTGTCTTAGGGTGCATAGCTTCAGAAGGATATCTTATGTGTCTTACGGTGCGTAGCTTCAGAAGGATATCTTATGTGTCTTAGGATACGCAGCTTCAGAAGGATTTCTTATGTGTCTTAGGGTGAGCAGCTTCAGAAGGATATCTTATGTGTCTTAGGGTGCGTAGCTTCAGAAGGATATTTATGTGTCTTAGGGTACGTAGCTTCAGAAGGATATCTTATGTGTCTTAGGGCGCGTAGCTTCAGAAGGATAGCTAATGTGTCTTAGGGTGTGTAGCTTTAGTAGGATATCTTATGTGTCTTAGGGTGCATAGCTTCAGAAGGATATCTTATGTGTCTTACGGTGCGTAGCATCAGAAGGCTATCTTATGTCTTAGGGTACGCAGCTTCAGAAGGATTTCTTATGTGTCTTAGGGTGTGTAGCTTCAGAAGGATATCTTATGTGTCTTAGGGTGCGTAGCTTCAGAAGGATATCTTATGTGTCTTAGGGTACGTAGCTTCAGAAGGATATCTTAGATGTCTTAGGGCGCGTAGCTTCAGAAGGATAGCTAATGTGTCTTAGGGTGTGTAGCTTTAGAAGGATATCTTGTGTCTTAGGGTGCATAGCTTCAGAAGGATATCTTATGTGTCTTAGGGTACGTAGCTTCAGAAGGATATCTTATATGTGTTAGGGTGCATAGCTTCAGAAGGATATCTTATGTGTCTTAGGGTGCGTAGCTTCAGAAGGATATCTTATGTGTCTTAGGGTACGCAGCTTCAGAAGGATTTCTTATGTGTCTTAGGGTGCGTAGCTTCAGAAGGATATCTTATGTGTCTTAGGGCACGTAGCTTCAGAAGGATAGCTAATGTGTCTTAGGGTGTGTAGCTTTAGAAGGATATCTTATGTATCTTACGGTGCGTAGCTACAGAAGGATATCTTACGTGTCTTAGGGTGCGTAGCTTCAGAAGGATATCTTATGTGTCTTAGGGTACGTAGCTTCAGAAGGATATCTTATATATCTTAGGGTGCATAGCTTCAGAAGGATATCTTATGTGTCTTACAGTGCGTAGCTTCAGAAGGATATCTTATGTGTCTTAGGGTACGCAGCTTCAGAAGGATTTCTTATGTGTCTTAGGGTGTGTAGCTTCAAAAGGATATCTTATGTGTCTTAGGGCACGTAGCTTCAGAAGGATAGCTAATGTGTCTTAGGGTGTGTAGCTTTAGAAGGATATCTTATGTATCTTACGGTGCGTAGCTACAGAAGGATATCTTATGTGTCTTAGGGTGCGTAGCTTCAGAAGGATATCTTATGTGTCTTAGGGTGCGTAGCTTCAGAAGGATATCTTATGTGTCTTAGGGTGCGTAGCTTCAGAAGGATATCTGATGTGTCTTAGGGTGCGTAGCTTCAGAAGGATATCTTATGTGTCTTACGGTGCGTAGCTTCAGAAGGATATCTTATGTGTCTTAGGGTGCGTAGCTTCAGAAGGATATCTTACGTGTCTTAGGGTGCGTAGCTTCAGGATATCTTATGTGTCTTAGGGTACGTAGCTTCAGAAGGATATCTTATATGACTTAGGGTGCGTAGCTTCAGAAGGATAGCTAATGTGTCTTAGGGTGTGTAGCTTTAGAAGGATATCTTATGTGTCTTAGGGTGCATAGCTTCAGAAGGATATCTTATGTGTCTTAGGGTGCGTAGCTTCAAAAGGATATCTTATGTGTCTTAGGGTACACAGCTTCAGAAGGATTTCTTATGTGTCTTAGGGTGAGTAGCTTTAGAAGGATATCTTATGTATCTTAGGGTGCGTAGCTCCAGAAGGATATCTTATTTGTCTTAGGGTGCGTAGTTTCAGAACAATATCTTATGTGTCTTAGGGTACGTAGTTTCAGAAGGATGTCTTATGTGTCTTAGGGTGCGTAGCTTTAGAAGGATATTTTATGTGTCTTAGGGTACGTAGCTTCAGAAGGATATCTTATGTGTCTTAGGGTGCGTAGCTTCAGAAGGATATCTTATGTGTCTTAGGGTGCGTAGCTTTAGAAGAATATCTTATGTGTCTTAGGTTGATTAGCTTTAGTAGGATATCTTATGTGTCTTAGGGTGCGTAACTCCAGAAGAATATCTTATGTGTCTTAGGGTGATTAGCTTTAGAAGGATATCTTATGTGTCTTAGGGTGCGTAGCTTTAGAAGGACATCTTATGTGTCTTAGGGTGATTAGCTTTAGAAGGATATCTTATGTGTATTAGGGTGCATAGCTTTAGAAGGATATTATATGTGTCTTAGGGTGATTAGCTTTAGAAGGATATCTTACGTGTCTTAGGGTGCGTAGCTCCAGATGGATATCTTATGTTTCTTAGGGTGTGTAGCTTTAGAAGGATATCTTATGTGTCTTAGGGTGTGTAGGTTCAGAAGGATATCTTATGTGTCTTAGGGTGCGTAGCTTCAGAAGGATATCTTATATGTCTTAGGGTGCATAGCTTCAGAAGGATATCTTATGTGTCTTATGGTGAATAGCTTCAGAAGGATATCTTATGTGTCTTAGGGTACGCAGCTTCAGAAGGATTTCTTATGTGTCTTAGGGTGAGCAGCTTCAGAAGGATATCTTATGTGTCTTAGGGTGCGTAGCTTCAGAAGGATATTTATGTGTCTTAGGGTACGTAGCTTAAGAAGGATATATTATATGTCTTTGGGCGCGTAGCTTCAGAAGGATAGCTAATGTGTCTTAGGGTGTGTAGCTTTAGTAGGATATCTTATGTGTCTTAGGGTGCATAGCTTCAGAAGGATATCTTATGTGTCTTACGGTGCGTAGCATCAGAAGGCTATCTTATGTCTTAGGGTACGCAGCTTCAGAAGGATTTCTTATGTGTCTTAGGGTGAGTAGCTTCAGAAGGATATCTTATGTGTCTTAGGGTGCGTAGCTTCAGAAGGATATCTTATGTGTCTTAGGGTACGTAGCTTCAGAAGGATATCTTAGATGTCTTAGGGCGCGTAGCTTCAGAAGGATAGCTAATGTGTCTTAGGGTGTGTAGCTTTAGAAGGATATCTTGTGTCTTAGGGTGCATAGCTTCAGAAGGATATCTTATGTGTCTTAGGGTACGTAGCTTCAGAAGGATATCTTATATGTGTTAGGGTGCATAGCTTCAGAAGGATATCTTATGTGTCTTACGGTGCGTAGCTTCAGAAGGATATCTTATGTGTCTTAGGGTACGCAGCTTCAGAAGGATTTCTTATTTGTCTTAGGGTGCGTAGCTTCAGAAGGATATCTTATGTGTCCTAGGGCACGTAGCTTCAGAAGGATAGCTAATGTGTCTTAGGGTGTGTAGCTTTAGAAGGATATCTTATGTATCTTAGGGTGCGTAGCTACAGAAGGATATCTTACGTGTCTTAGGGTGCGTAGCTTCAGAAGGATATCTTATGTGTCTTAGGGTACGTAGCTTCAGAAGGATATCTTATATGTCTTAGGGTGCATAGCTTCAGAAGGATATCTTATGTGTCTTACAGTGCGTAGCTTCAGAAGGATATCTTATGTGTCTTACGGTGCGTAGCTTCAGAAGGATATCTTATGTGTCTTAGGGTACGCAGCTTCAGAAGGATTTCTTATGTGTCTTAGGGTGTGTAGCTTCAAAAGGATATCTTATGTGTCTTAGGGCACGTAGCTTCAGAAGGATAGCTAATGTGTCTTAGGGTGTGTAGCTTTAGAAGGATATCTTATGTATCTTACGGTGCGTAGCTACAGAAGGATATCTTATGTGTCTTAGGGTGCGTAGCTTCAGAAGGATATCTTATGTGTCTTAGGGTGCGTAGCTTCAGAAGGATATCTTATGTGTCTTAGGGTACACAGCTTCAGAAGGATTTCTTATGTGTCTTAGGGTGAGTAGCTTTAGAAGGATATCTTATGTATCTTAGGGTGCGTAGCTCCAGAAGGATATCTTATTTGTCTTAGGGTGCGTAGTTTCAGAACAATATCTTATGTGTCTTAGGGTACGTAGTTTCAGAAGGATGTCTTATGTGTCTTAGGGTGCGTAGCTTCAGAAGGATATCTTATGTGTCTTAGGGTACGTAGCTTCAGAAGGATATCTTATGTGTCTTAGGGTGCGTAGCTTTAGAAGGATATCTTATGTGTCTTAGGGTGCGTAGCTTTAGAAGAATATCTTATGTGTCTTAGGTTGATTAGCTTTAGTAGGATATCTTATGTGTCTTAGGGTGCGTAACTCCAGAAGAATATCTTATGTGTCTTAGGGTGATTAGCTTTAGAAGGATATCTTATGTGTCTTAGGGTGCGTATCTTTAGAAGGACATCTTATGTGTCTTAGGGTGATTAGCTTTAGAAGGATATCTTATGTGTATTAGGGTGCATAGCTTTAGAAGGATATTATATGTGTCTTAGGGTGATTAGCTTTAGAAGGATATCTTACGTGTCTTAGGGTGCGTAGCTCCAGATGGATATCTTATGTTTCTTAGGGTGTGTAGCTTTAGAAGGATATCTTATGTGTCTTAGGGTGTGTAGGTTCAGAAGGATATCTTATGTGTCTTAAGGTGCGTAGCTTCAGAAGGATATCTTATATGTCTTAGGGTGCATAGCTTCAGAAGGATATCTTATGTGTCTTATGGTGAATAGCTTCAGAAGGATATCTTATGTGTCTTAGGGTACGCAGCTTCAGAAGGATTTCTTATGTGTCTTAGGGTGAGCAGCTTCAGAAGGATATCTTATGTGTCTTAGGGTGCGTAGCTTCAGAAGGATATTTATGTGTCTTAGGGTACGTAGCTTAAGAAGGATATATTATATGTCTTTGGGCGCGTAGCTTCAGAAGGATAGCTAATGTGTCTTAGGGTGTGTAGCTTTAGTAGGATATCTTATGTGTCTTAGGGTGCATAGCTTCAGAAGGATATCTTATGTGTCTTACGGTGCGTAGCATCAGAAGGCTATCTTATGTCTTAGGGTACGCAGCTTCAGAAGGATTTCTTATGTGTCTTAGGGTGAGTAGCTTCAGAAGGATATCTTATGTGTCTTAGGGTGCGTAGCTTCAGAAGGATATCTTATGTGTCTTAGGGTACGTAGCTTCAGAAGGATATCTTAGATGACTTAGGGCGCGTAGCTTCAGAAGGATAGCTAATGTGTCTTAGGGTGTGTAGCTTTAGAAGGATATCTTGTGTCTTAGGGTGCATAGCTTCAGAAGGATATCTTATGTGTCTTAGGGTACGTAGCTTCAGAAGGATATCTTATATGTGTTAGGGTGCATAGCTTCAGAAGGATATCTTATGTGTCTTACGGTGCGTAGCTTCAGAAGGATATCTTATGTGTCTTAGGGTACGCAGCTTCAGAAGGATTTCTTATGTGTCTTAGGGTGCGTAGCTTCAGAAGGATATCTTATGTGTCCTAGGGAACGTAGCTTCAGAAGGATAGCTAATGTGTCTTAGGGTGTGTAGCTTTAGAAGGATATCTTATGTATCTTACGGTGCGTAGCTACAGAAGGATATCTTACGTGTCTTAGGGTGCGTAGCTTCAGAAGGATATCTTATGTGTCTTAGGGTACGTAGCTTCAGAAGGATATCTTATATGTCTTAGGGTGCATAGCTTCAGAAGGATATCTTATGTGTCTTACAGTGCGTAGCTTCAGAAGGATATCTTATGTGTCTTACAGTGCGTAGCTTCAGAAGGATATCTTATGTGTCTTAGGGTACGCAGCTTCAGAAGGATTTCTTATGTGTCTTAGGGTGTGTAGCTTCAAAAGGATATCTTATGTGTCTTAGGGCACGTAGCTTCAGAAGGATAGCTAATGTGTCTTAGGGTGTGTAGCTTTAGAAGGATATCTTATGTATCTTACGGTGCGTAGCTACAGAAGGATATCTTATGTGTCTTAGGGTGCGTAGCTTCAGAAGGATATCTTATGCGTCTTAGGGTGCATAGCTTCAGAAGGATATCTTATGTGTCTTAGGGTGTGTAGCTTCAGAAGGATATCTGATGTGTCTTAGGGTGCGTAGCTTCAGAAGGATATCTTATATGTCTTACGGTGCGTAGCTTCAGAAGGATATCTTTTGTGTCTTAGGGTGCGTAGCTTCAGAAGGATATCTTACGTGTCTTAGGGTGCGTAGCTTCAGGATATCTTATGTGTCTTAGGGTACGTAGCTTCAGAAGGATATCTTATATGTCTTAGGGTGCGTAGCTTCAGAAGGATAGCTAATGTGTCTTAGGGTGTGTAGCTTTAGAAGGATATCTTATGTGTCTTAGGGTGCATAGCTTCAGAAGGATATCTTATGTGTCTTACGGTGCGTAGCTTCAGAAGGATATCTTATGTGTCTTAGGGTACGCAGCTTCAGAAGGATATCTTATGTGTCTTAGGGTGAGTAGCTTTAGAAGGATATCTTATGTATCTTAGGGTGCGTAGCTCCAGAAGGATATCTTATTTGTCTTAGGGTGCGTAGTTTCAGAACAATATCTTATGTGTCATAGGGTACGTAGTTTCAGAAGGATATCTTATGTGTCTTAGGGTGCGTAGCTTTAGAAGGATATCTTATGTGTCTTAGGGTACGTAGCTTCAGAAGGATATCTTATGTGTCTTAGGGTGCGTAGCTTTAGAAGGATATCTTATGTGTCTTAGGGTGCGTAGCTTTAGAAGAATATCTTATGTGTCTTAGGGTGATTAGCTTTAGAAGGATATCTTATGTGTCTTAGGGTGCGTAACTCCAGAAGAATATCTTATGTGTCTTAGGGTGATTAGCTTTAGAAGGATATCTTATGTGTCTTAGGGTGCGTAGCTGTAGAAGGACATCTTATGTGTCTTAGGTTGATTAGCTTTAGAAGGATATCTTATGTGTATTAGGGTGCATAGCTTTAGAAGGATATTATATGTGTCTTAGGGTGATTAGCTTTAGAAGGATATCTTACGTATCTTAGGGTGTGTAGTTCCAGAAGGATATCTTATGTTTCTTAGGGTGTGTAGCTTTAGAAGGATATCTTATGTGTCTTAGGGTGTGTAGGTTCAGAAGGATATCTTATGTGTCTTAGGGTGCGTAGCTTCAGAAGGATATCATGTGTCTTAGGGTGTGTAGGTTGAGAAGGATATCTTATGTGTCTTAGGGTGCGTAGCTTCAGAAGGATATCTTATATGTCTTAGGGTGCATAGCTTCAGAAGGATATCTTATGTGTCTTATGGTGAATAGCTTGAGAAGGATATCTTATGTGTCTTAGGGTACGCAGCTTCAGAAGGATTTCTTATGTGTCTTAGGGTGCGTAGCTTCAGAAGGATATCTTATGTGTCTTAGGGTACGTAGCTTCAGAAGGATATCTTTTATGTCTTAGGGCACGTAGCTTCAGAAGGATAGCTAATGTGTTTTAGGGTGTGTAGCTTTAGAAGGATATCTTATGTATCTTACGGTGCGTAGCTACAGAAGGATATCTTATGTGTCTTAGGGTGCGTAGCTTCAGAAGGATATCTTATGTGTCTTAGGGTGCATAGCTTCAGAAAGATATCTTATGTGTCTTAGGGTGCGTAGCTTCAGAAGGATATCTTATGTGTCTTAGGGTGCGTAGCTTCAGAAGGATATCTTTATGTGTCTTAGGGTATGTAGCTTCAGAAGAGTTTCTTATATGTCTTAGGGTGCATAGCTTCAGAAGGATAGCTAATGTGTCTTAGGGTGTGTAGCTTTTGAAGGATATCTTATGTGTCTTAGGGTACATAGCTTCAGAAGGATATCTTATGTGTCTTGCGGTGCGTAGCTTCAGAAGGATATCTTATGTGTCTTAGGGTACGCAGCTTCAGAAGGATTTCTTATGTGTCTTAGGGTGAGTAGCTTTAGAAGGATATCTTATGTATCTTAGGGTGCGTAGCTCCAGAAGGATATCTTATTTGTCTTAGGGTGCATAGTTTCAGAATGATATCTTATGTGTCTTAGGGTACGTAGTTTCAGAAGGATATCTTATGTGTCTTAGGGTACGTAGCTTCAGAAGGATATCTTATGTGTCTTAGGGTGATTAGCTTTAGAATGATATCTTAGGGTGCGTAGCTCCAGAAGGATATCTTATTTGTCTTAGGGTCCGTAGCTTCAGAAGGACATCTTATGTGTCTTAGGGTGCGTAGCTTTAGAAGGATATTTTATGTGTCTTAGGGTACGTAGCTTCAGAAGGATATCTTATGTGTCTTAGGGTGCGTAGCTTTAGAAGGATATCTTATGTGTCTTAGGGTGATTAGCTTTAGAAGGATATCTTATGTGTCTTAGGGTGCGTAGCTTTAGAAGAATATCTTATGTGTCTTAGGGTGCGTAGCTTTAGAAGGACATCTTATGTGTCTTAGGGTGATTAGCTTTAGAAGGATATCTTATGTGTATTAGGGTGCATAGCTTTAGAAGGATATTATATGTGTCTTAGGGTGATTAGCTTTAGAAGGATATCTTACGTGTCTTAGGGTGCGTAGTTCCAGAAGGATATCTTATGTTTCTTAGGGTGTGTAGCTTTAGAAGGATATCTTATGTGTCTTAGGGTGTGTAGGTTCAGAAGGATATCTTATGTGTCTTAGGGTGCGTAGCTTCAGAAGGATATCATGTGTCTTAGGGTGTGTAGGTTGAGAAGGATATCTTATGTGTCTTAGGGTGCGTAGCTTCAGAAGGATATCTTATATGTCATAGGGTGCATAGCTTCAGAAGGATATCTTATGTGTCTTATGGTGAATAGCTTCAGAAGGATATCTTATGTGTCTTAGGGTACGCAGCTTCAGAAGGATTTCTTATGTGTCTTAGGGTGCGTAGCTTCAGAAGGATATCTTATGTGTCTTAGGGTGCGTAGCTTCAGAAGGATATCTTATGAGTCTTAGGGTACGTAGCTTCAGAAGGATATCTTAAATGTCTTAGGGCGCGTAGCTTCAGAAGGATAGCTAATGTGTCTTAGGGTGTGTAGCTTTAGAAGGATATCTTATGTGTCTTAGGGTGCATAGCTTCAGAAGGATATCTTATGTGTCTTACGGTGCGTAGCTTCAGAAGGATATCTTATGTGTCTTAGGGTACGCAGCTTCAGAAGGATTTCTTATGTGTCTTAGGGTGAGTAGCTTCAGAAGGATATCTTATGAGTCTTAGGGTGCGTAGCTTCAGAAGGATATCTTATGTGTCTTAGGGCGCGTAGCTTCAGAAGGATATCTTATGTTTCTTAGGGTACGTAGCTTCAGAAGGATATCTTATATGTCTTAGGGCGCGTAGCTTCAGAAGGATAGCTAATGTGTCTTAGGGTGTGTAGCTTTAGAAGGATATCTTATGTGTCTTAGGGTGCATAGCTTCAGAAGGATATCTTATGTGTCTTACGGTGTGTAGCTTCAGAAGGATATCTTATGTGTCTTAGGGTACGCAGCTTCAGAAGGATTTCTTATGTGTCTTAGGGTGAGTAGCTTCAGAAGGATATCTTATGTGTCTTAGGGTGCGTAGCTTCAGAAGGATATCTTATGTGTCTTAGGGTACGTAGCTTCAGAAGGATATCTTATATGTCTTAGGGCACGTAGCTTCAGAAGGATAGCTAATGTGTCTTAGGGTGTGTAGCTTTAGAAGGATATCTTATGTGTCTTAGGGTGCATAGCTTCAGAAGGATATCTTATGTGTCTTACGGTGCGTAGCTTCAGAAGGATATCTTATGTGTCTTAGGGTACGCAGCTTCAGAAGGATTTCTTATGTGTCTTAGGGTGAGTAGCTTCAGAAGGATATCTTATGTGTCTTAGGGTGCGTAGCTTTAGAAGGATATCTTATGTGTCTTAGGGTGCGTAGCTTTAGAAGAATATCTTATGTGTCTTAGGGTGATTAGCTTTAGAAGGATATCTTATGTGTCTTAGGGTGCGTAACTCCAGAAGAATATCTTATGTGTCTTAGGGTGATTAGCTTTAGAAGGATATCTTATGTGTCTTAGGGTGATTAGCTTTAGAAGGATATCTTATGTGTATTAGGGTGCATAGCTTTAGAAGGATATTATATGTGTCTTAGGGTGATTAGCTTTAGAAGGATATCTTACGTGTCTTAGGGTGCGTAGCTCCAGAAGGATATCTTATGTTTCTTAGGGTGTGTAGCTTTAGAAGGATATCTTATGTGTCTTAGGGTGTGTAGGTTCAGAAGGATATCTTATGTGTCTTAGGGTGCATAGCTTCAGAAGGATATCATGTGTCTTAGGGTGTGTAGGTTGAGAAGGATATCTTATGTGTCTTAGGGTGCGTAGCTTCAGAAGGATATCTTATATGTCTTAGGGTGCATAGCTTTAGAATGATATCTTATGTTGAATAGCTTCAGAAGGATATCTTATGTGTCTTAGGGTACGCAGCTTCAGAAGGATTTCTTATGTGTCTTAGGGTGCGTAGCTTCAGAAGGATATCTTATGTGTCTTAGGGTACGTAGCTTCAGAAGGATATCTTATATGTCTTAGGGCACGTAGCTTCAGAAGGATAGCTAATGTGTCTTAGGGTGTGTAGCTTTAGAAGGATATCTTATGTATCTTACGGTGCGTAGCTACAGAAGGATATCTTATGCGTCTTAGGGTGCATAGCTTCAGAAAGATATCTTATGTGTCTTAGGGTGCGTAGCTTCAGAAGGATATCTTATGTGTCTTAGGGTGCGTAGCTTCAGAAGGATATCTTTATGTGTCTTAGGGTACGTAGCTTCAGAAGAATTTCTTATATGTCTTAGGGTGCGTAGCTTCAGAAGGATAGCTAATGTGTCTTAGGGTGTGTAGCTTTAGAAGGATATCTTATGTGTCTTAGGGTACATAGCTTCAGAAGGATATCTTATGTGTCTTGCGGTGCGTAGCTTCAGAAGGATATCTTATGTGTCTTAGGGTACGCAGCTTCAGAAGGATTTCTTATGTGTCTTAGGGTGAGTAGCTTTAGAAGGATATCTTATGTATCTTAGGGTGCGTAGCTCCAGAAGGATATCTTATTTGTCTTAGGGTGCATAGTTTCAGAATGATATCTTATGTGTCTTAGGGTACGTAGTTTCAGAAGGATATCTTATGTGTCTTAGGGTACGTAGCTTCAGAAGGATATCTTATGTGTCTTAGGGTGATTAGCTTTAGAATGATATCTTATGTATCTTAGGGTGCGTAGCTCCAGAAGGATATCTTATTTGTCTTAGGGTCCGTAGCTTCAGAAGGACATCTTATGTGTCTTAGGGTGCGTAGCTTTAGAAGGATATTTTATGTGTCTTAGGGTGTGTAGGTTCAGAAGGATATCTTATGTGTCTTAGGGTGCATAGCTTCAGAAGGATATCATGTGTCTTAGGGTGTGTAGGTTGAGAAGGATATCTTATGTGTCTTAGGGTGCGTAGCTTCAGAAGGATATCTTATATGTCTTAGGGTGCATAGCTTCAGAAAGATATCTTATGTGTCTTAGGGTGCGTAGCTTCAGAAGGATATCTTATGTGTCTTAGGGTGCGTAGCTTCAGAAGGATATCTTTATGTGTCTTAGGGTACGTAGCTTCAGAAGAATTTCTTATATGTCTTAGGGTGCGTAGCTTCAGAAGGATAGCTAATGTGTCTTAGGGTGTGTAGCTTTAGAAGGATATCTTATGTATCTTACGGTGCGTAGCTACAGAAGGATATCTTATGCGTCTTAGGGTGCATAGCTTCAGAAAGATATCTTATGTGTCTTAGGGTGCGTAGCTTCAGAAGGATATCTTATGTGTCTTAGGGTGCGTAGCTTCAGAAGGATATCTTTATGTGTCTTAGGGTACGTAGCTTCAGAAGAATTTCTTATATGTCTTAGGGTGCGTAGCTTCAGAAGGATAGCTAATGTGTCTTAGGGTGTGTAGCTTTAGAAGGATATCTTATGTGTCTTAGGGTACATAGCTTCAGAAGGATATCTTATGTGTCTTGCGGTGCGTAGCTTCAGAAGGATATCTTATGTGTCTTAGGGTACGCAGCTTCAGAAGGATTTCTTATGTGTCTTAGGGTGAGTAGCTTTAGAAGGATATCTTATGTATCTTAGGGTGCGTAGCTCCAGAAGGATATCTTATTTGTCTTAGGGTGCATAGTTTCAGAATGATATCTTATGTGTCTTAGGGTACGTAGTTTCAGAAGGATATCTTATGTGTCTTAGGGTACGTAGCTTCAGAAGGATATCTTATGTGTCTTAGGGTGATTAGCTTTAGAATGATATCTTATGTATCTTAGGGTGCGTAGCTCCAGAAGGATATCTTATTTGTCTTAGGGTCCGTAGCTTCAGAAGGACATCTTATGTGTCTTAGGGTGCGTAGCTTTAGAAGGATATTTTATGTGTCTTAGGGTACGTAGCTTCAGAAGGATATCTTATGTGTCTTAGGGTGCGTAGCTTTAGAAGGATATCTTATGTGTCTTAGGGTGCGTAGCTTTAGAAGAATATCTTATGTGTCTTAGGGTGATTAGCTTTAGAAGGATATCTTATGTGTCTTAGGGTGCGTAACTCCAGAAGAATATCTTATGTGTCTTAGGGTGATTAGCTTTAGAAGGATATCTTATGTGTCTTAGGGTGCGTAGCTTTAGAAGGACATCTTATGTGTCTTAGGGTGATTAGCTTTAGAAGGATATCTTATGTGTATTAGGGTGCATAGCTTTAGAAGGATATTATATGTGTCTTAGGGTGATTAGCTTTAGAAGGATATCTTACGTGTCTTAGGGTGCGTAGTTCCAGAAGGATATCTTATGTTTCTTAGGGTGTGTAGCTTTAGAAGGATATCTTATGTGTCTTAGGGTGTGTAGGTTCAGAAGGATATCTTATGTGTCTTAGGGTGCGTAGCTTCAGAAGGATATCATGTGTCTTAGGGTGTGTAGGTTGAGAAGGATATCTTATGTGTCTTAGGGTGCGTAGCTTCAGAAGGATATCTTATATGTCATAGGGTGCATAGCTTCAGAAGGATATCTTATGTGTCTTATGGTGAATAGCTTCAGAAGGATATCTTATGTGTCTTAGGGTACGCAGCTTCAGAAGGATTTCTTATGTGTCTTAGGGTGCGTAGCTTCAGAAGGATATCTTATGTGTCTTAGGGTACGTAGCTTCAGAAGGATATCTTTTATGTCTTAGGGCACGTAGCTTCAGAAGGATAGCTAATGTGTCTTAGGGTGTGTAGCTTTAGAAGGATATCTTATGTATCTTACGGTGCATAGCTACAGAAGGATATCTTATGTGTCTTAGGGTGCGTAGCTTCAGAAGGATATCTTATGCGTCTTAGGGTGCATAGCTTCAGAAAGATATCTTATGTGTCTTAGGGTGCGTAGCTTCAGAAGGATATCTTATGTGTCTTAGGGTGCGTAGCTTCAGAAGGATATCTTTATGTGTCTTAGGGTATGTAGCTTCAGAAGAATTTCTTATATGTCTTAGGGTGCGTAGCTTCAGAAGGATAGCTAGTGTGTCTTAGGGTGTGTAGCTTTAGAAGGATATCTTATGTGTCTTAGGGTACATAGCTTCAGAAGGATATCTTATGTGTCTTGCGGTGCATAGCTTCAGAAGGATATCTTATGTGTCTTAGGGTACGCAGCTTCAGAAGGATTTCTTATGTGTCTTAGGGTGAGTAGCTTTAGAAGGATATCTTATGTATCTTAGGGTGCGTAGCTCCAGAAGGATATCTTATTTGTCTTAGGGTGCATAGTTTCAGAATGATATCTTATGTGTCTTAGGGTACGTAGTTTCAGAAGGATATCTTATGTGTCTTAGGGTACGTAGCTTCAGAAGGATATCTTATGTGTCTTAGGGTGATTAGCTTTAGAATGATATCTTAGGGTGCGTAGCTCCAGAAGGATATCTTATTTGTCTTAGGGTCCGTAGCTTCAGAAGGACATCTTATGTGTCTTAGGGTGCGTAGCTTTAGAAGGATATTTTATGTGTCTTAGGGTGCGTAGCTTTAGAAGGATATCTTATGTGTCTTAGGGTGATTAGCTTTAGAAGGATATCTTATGTGTCTTAGGGTGCGTAGCTTTAGAAGAATATCTTATGTGTCTTAGGGTGATTAGCTTTAGAAGGATATCTTATGTGTCTTAGGCTGCGAAGCTCCAGAAGGACATCTTATGTGTCTTAGGGTGAATAGCTTTAGAAGGATATCTTATGCGTCTTAGGGTGCGTAGCTTCAGAAGGATATCTTATGTGTCTTAGGGTGTGTAGCTTTAGAAGGATATCTTATGTGTCTTAGGGTGATTAGCTTTAGAAGGATATCTTATGTGTCTTAGGGTGCGTAACTCCAGAAGAATATCTTATGTGTCTTAGAGTGATTAGCTTTAGAAGGATATCTTATGTGTCTTAGGGTGTGTAGCTTTAGAAGGACATCTTATGTGTCTTAGGGTGATTAGCTTTAGAAGGATATCTTATGTGTCTTAGGCTGCGAAGCTCCAGAAGGACATCTTATGTGTCTTAGGGTGAATAGCTTTAGAAGGATATCTTATGTGTCTTAGGGTGCGTAGCTTCAGAAGGATATCTTATGTGTCTTAGGGTGTGTAGCTTTAGAAGGATATCTTATGTGTCTTAGGGTGATTAGCTTTAGAAGGATATCTTATGTGTCTTAGGGTGCGTAACTCCAGAAGAATATCTTATGTGTCTTAGAGTGATTAGCTTTAGAAGGATATCTTATGTGTCTTAGGGTGCGTAGCTTTAGAAGGACATCTTATGTGTCTAAGGGTGATTAGCTTTAGAAGGATATCTTATGTGTCTTAGGGTGCGTAGCTTTAGAAGAATATCTTATGTGTCTTAGGGTGATTAGCTTTAGAAGGATATCTTATGTGTGTTAGGCTGCGAAGCTCCAGAAGGACATCTTATGTGACTTAGGGTGAATAGCTTTAGAAGGACATCTTATGTGTCTTAGGGTGCGTAGCTTCAGAAGGATATCTTATGTGTCTTAGGGTGTGTAGCTTTAGAAGGATATCTTATGTGTCTTAGGGTGATTAGCTTTAGAAGGATATCTTATGTGTCTTAGGGTGCGTAACTCCAGAAGAATATCTTATGTGTCTTAGAGTGATTAGCTTTAGAAGGATATCTTATGTGTCTTAGGGTGCGTAGCTTTAGAAGGACATCTTATTTGTCTAAGGGTGATTAGCTTTAGAAGGATATCTTATGTGTCTTAGGGTGCATAGCTTTAGAAGGATATTGTATGTGTCTTAGGGTGATTAGCTTTAGAAGGATTTCTTATGTGTCTTAGGGTGAGTAGCTTTAGAAGGATATCTTATGTGTCTTAGGGTACGTAGCTTCATAAGGATATCTTATGTGTCATAGGGTACGTAGCTTCAGAAGGATATCTTATGTGTCTTAGGGTGATTAGCTTTAGAAGGATATCTTATATGTCTTAGGGTGCATAGCTCCAGAAGGATATCTTAATTGTCTTAGGGTGCGTATCTTCAGAAGGATATCTTATGTGTCTTAGGGTGCGTAGCTTTAGAATGATATTTTATGTGTCTTAGGGTACGTAGCTTCAGAAGGATATTTTATGTGTCTTAGGGTGCATAGCTTTAGAAGGATATGCCCATTACGTTATGTCTTAGGGTGCGTAGCTTCAGAAGGATATCTGATGTGTCTTAGGGTGCGTAGCTTCAGAAGGATATCTTATGTGTCTTAAGGTGCGTAGCTTCAGAAGGATATCTTATGTGTCTTAGGTTGTGTAGCTTCAGAAGGATATCTTATGTGTCATACCCTGCAGCATGTGTAACTCAAAAGTGTCCAGGAAAATATGGCTGAGTTGGAAACCCTATGCCCAATGTGTTATGCGTCTTAGGGTGCGTAGCTTCAGAAGGATATCTTTATGTGTCTTAGGGTACGTAGCTTCAGAAGGATTTTTTAGATGTCTTAGGGTGCGTAGCTTCAGAAGGATATCTTATGTGTCTTAGGGTGCGTAGCTTCAGAAGGATATCTTATGTGTCTTAGGGTGGGTAGCTTCAGAAGGATATCTTATGTGTCTTAGGGTACGTAGCTTCAGAAGGATATCTTATATGTCTTAGGGCGCGTAGCTTCAGAACAATATCTTATGTGTCTTAGGGTACGTAGTTTCAGAAGGATATCTTATGTGTCTTAGGGTGCGTAGCTTTAGAAGGATATTTTATGTGTCTTAGGGTACGTAGCTTCAGAAGGATATCTTATGTGTCTTAGGGTGCGTAGCTTTAGAAGGATATCTTATGTGTCTTAGGGTGATTAGCTTTAGAAGGATATCTTATGTGTCTTAGGGTGCGTAACTCCAGAAGAATATCTTATGTGTCTTAGGGTGATTAGCTTTAGAAGGATATCTTATGTGTCTTAGGGTGCGTAGCTTTAGAAGGACATCTTATGTGTCTTAGGGTGATTAGCTTTAGAAGGATATCTTATGTGTATTAGGGTGCATAGCTTTAGAAGGATATTATATGTGTCTTAGGGTGATTAGCTTTAGAAGGATATCTTACGTGTCTTAGGGTGCGTAGCTCCAGAAGGATATCTTATGTTTCTTAGGGTGTGTAGCTTTAGAAGGATATCTTATGTGTCTTAGGGTGTGTAGGTTCAGAAGGATATCTTATGTGTCTTAGGGTGCGTAGCTTCAGAAGGATATCATGTGTCTTAGGGTGTGTAGGTTGAGAAGGATATCTTATGTGTCTTAGGGTGCGTAGCTTCAGAAGGATATCTTATATGTCTTAGGGTGCATAGCTTCAGAAGGATATCTTATGTGTCTTATGGTGAATAGCTTCAGAAGGATATGTTATGTGTCTTAGGGTACGCAGCTTCAGAAGGATTTCTTATGTGTCTTAGGGTGAGCAGCTTCAGAAGGATATCTTATGTGTCTTAGGGTGCGTAGCTTCAGAAGGATATTTATGTGTCTTAGGGTACGTAGCTTAAGAAGGATATCTTATATGTCTTAGGGCGCGTAGCTTCAGAAGGATAGCTAATGTGTCTTAGGGTGTGTAGCTTTAGTAGGATATCTTATGTGTCTTAGGGTGCATAGCTTCAGAAGGATATCTTATGTGTCTTATGGTGCGTAGCATCAGAAGGCTATCTTATGTCTTAGGGTACGCAGCTTCAGAAGGATTTCTTATGTGTCTTAGGGTGAGTAGCTTCAGAAGGATATCTTATGTGTCTTAGGGTGCGTAGCTTCAGAAGGATATCTTATGTGTCTTAGGGTACGTAGCTTCAGAAGGATATCTTAGATGTCTTAGGGCACGTAGCTTCAGAAGGATAGCTAATGTGTCTTAGGGTGTGTAGCTTTAGAAGGATATCTTGTGTCTTAGGGTGCATAGCTTCAGAAGGATATCTTATGTGTCTTAGGGTACGTAGCTTCAGAAGGATATCTTATATGTGTTAGGGTGCATAGCTTCAGAAGGATATCTTATGTGTCTTACGGTGCGTAGCTTCAGAAGGATATCTTATGTGTCTTAGAGTACGCAGCTTCAGAAGGATTTCTTATGTGTCTTAGGGTGCGTAGCTTCAGAAGGATATCTTATGTGTCCTAGGGCACGTAGCTTCAGAAGGATAGCTAATGTGTCTTAGGGTGTGTAGCTTTAGAAGGATATCTTATGTATCTTACGGTGCGCAGCTACAGAAGGATATCTTACGTGTCTTAGGGTGCGTAGCTTCAGAAGGATATCTTATGTGTCTTAGGGTACGTAGCTTCAGAAGGATATCTTATATGTCTTAGGGTGCATAGCTTCAGAAGGATATCTTATGTGTCTTACAGTGCGTAGCTTCAGAAGGATATCTTATGTGTCTTAGGGTACGCAGCTTCAGAAGGATTTCTTATGTGTCTTAGGGTGTGTAGCTTCAAAAGGATATCTTATGTGTCTTAGGGCACGTAGCTTCAGAAGGATAGCTAATGTGTCTTAGGGTGTGTAGCTTTAGAAGGATATCTTATGTATCTTACGGTGCGTAGCTACAGAAGGATATCTTATGTGTCTTAGGGTGCGTAGCTTCAGAAGGATATCTTATGCGTCTTAGGGTGCATAGCTTCAGAAGGATATCTTATGTGTCTTAGGGTGCGTAGCTTCAGAAGGATATCTTATGTGTCTTAGGGTGCGTAGCTTCAGAAGGATATCTTATATGTCTTACGGTGCGTAGCTTCAGAAGGATATCTTTTGTGTCTTAGGGTGCGTAGCTTCAGAAGGATATCTTACGTGTCTTAGGGTGCGTAGCTTCAGGATATCTTATGTGTCTTAGGGTACGTAGCTTCAGAAGGATATCTTATATGTCTTAGGATGCGTAGCTTCAGAAGGATAGCTAATGTGTCTTAGGGTGTGTAGCTTTAGAAGGATATTTTATGTGTCTTAGGGTGCATAGCTTCAGAAGGATATCTTATGTGTCTTACGGTGCGTAGCTTCAGAAGGATATCTTATGTGTCTTAGGGTACGCAGCTTCAGAAGGATTTCTTATGTGTCTTAGGGTGAGTAGCTTTAGAAGGATATCTTATGTATCTTAGGGTGCGTAGCTCCAGAAGGATATCTTATTTGTCTTAGGGTGCGTAGTTTCAGAACAATATCTTATGTGTCTTAGGGTACGTAGTTTCAGAAGGATATCTTATGTGTCTTAGGGTGCGTAGCTTTAGAAGGATATTTTATGTGTCTTAGGGTACGTAGCTTCAGAAGGATATCTTATGTGTCTTAGGGTGCGTAGCTTTAGAAGGATATCTTATGTGTCTTAGGGTGCGTAGCTTTAGAAGAATATCTTATGTGTCTTAGGGTGATTAGCTTTAGAAGGATATCTTATGTGTCTTAGGGTGCGTAACTCCAGAAGAATATCTTATGTGTCTTAGGGTGATTAGCTTTAGAAGGATATCTTATGTGTCTTAGGGTGCGTAGCTTTAGAAGGACATCTTATGTGTCTTAGGGTGATTAGCTTTAGAAGGATATCTTATGTGTATTAGGGTGCATAGCTTTAGAAGGATATTATATGTGTCTTAGGGTGATTAGCTTTAGAAGGATATCTTACGTGTCTTAGGGTGCGTAGCTCCAGAAGGATATCTTATGTTTCTTAGGGTGTGTAGCTTTAGAAGGATATCTTATGTGTCTTAGGGTGTGTAGGTTCAGAAGGATATCTTATGTGTCTTAGGGTGCGTAGCTTCAGAAGGATATCATGTGTCTTAGGGTGTGTAGGTTGAGAAGGATATCTTATGTGTCTTAGGGTGCGTAGCTTCAGAAGGATATCTTATATGTCTTAGGGTGCATAGCTTCAGAAGGATATCTTATGTGTCTTATGGTGAATAGCTTCAGAAGGATATCTTATGTGTCTTAGGGTACGCAGCTTCAGAAGGATTTCTTATGTGTCTTAGGGTGCGTAGCTTCAGAAGGATATCTTATGTGTCTTAGGGTACGTAGCTTCAGAAGGATATCTTATATGTCTTAGGGCACGTAGCTTCAGAAGGATAGCTAATGTGTCTTAGGGTGTGTAGCTTTAGAAGGATATCTTATGTATCTTACGGTGCGTAGCTACAGAAGGATATCTTATGTGTCTTAGGGTGCGTAGCTTCAGAAGGATATCTTATGCGTCTTAGGGTGCATAGCTTCAGAAAGATATCTTATGTGTCTTAGGGTGCGTAGCTTCAGAAGGATATCTTATGTGTCTTACAGTGCGTAGCTTCAGAAGGATATCTTATGTGTCTTAGGGTACGCAGCTTCAGAAGGATTTCTTATGTGTCTTAGGGTGTGTAGCTTCAAAAGGATATCTTATGTGTCTTAGGGCACGTAGCTTCAGAAGGATAGCTAATGTGTCTTAGGGTGTGTAGCTTTAGAAGGATATCTTATGTATCTTACGGTGCGTAGCTACAGAAGGATATCTTATGTGTCTTAGGGTGCGTAGCTTCAGAAGGATATCTTATGCGTCTTAGGGTGCATAGCTTCAGAAGGATATCTTATGTGTCTTAGGGTGCGTAGCTTCAGAAGGATATCTGATGTGTCTTAGGGTGCGTAGCTTCAGAAGGATATCTTATATGTCTTACGGTGCGTAGCTTCAGAAGGATATCTTTTGTGTCTTAGGGTGCGTAGCTTCAGAAGGATATCTTACGTGTCTTAGGGTGCGTAGCTTCAGGATATCTTATGTGTCTTAGGGTACGTAGCTTCAGAAGGATATCTTATATGTCTTAGGATGCGTAGCTTCAGAAGGATAGCTAATGTGTCTTAGGGTGTGTAGCTTTAGAAGGATATTTTATGTGTCTTAGGGTGCATAGCTTCAGAAGGATATCTTATGTGTCTTACGGTGCGTAGCTTCAGAAGGATATCTTATGTGTCTTAGGGTACGCAGCTTCAGAAGGATTTCTTATGTGTCTTAGGGTGAGTAGCTTTAGAAGGATATCTTATGTATCTTAGGGTGCGTAGCTCCAGAAGGATATCTTATTTGTCTTAGGGTGCGTAGTTTCAGAACAATATCTTATGTGTCTTAGGGTACGTAGTTTCAGAAGGATATCTTATGTGTCTTAGGGTGCGTAGCTTTAGAAGGATATTTTATGTGTCTTAGGGTACGTAGCTTCAGAAGGATATCTTATGTGTCTTAGGGTGCGTAGCTTTAGAAGGATATCTTATGTGTCTTAGGGTGCGTAGCTTTAGAAGAATATCTTATGTGTCTTAGGGTGATTAGCTTTAGAAGGATATCTTATGTGTCTTAGGGTGCGTAACTCCAGAAGAATATCTTATGTGTCTTAGGGTGATTAGCTTTAGAAGGATATCTTATGTGTCTTAGGGTGCGTAGCTTTAGAAGGACATCTTATGTGTCTTAGGGTGATTAGCTTTAGAAGGATATCTTATGTGTATTAGGGTGCATAGCTTTAGAAGGATATTATATGTGTCTTAGGGTGATTAGCTTTAGAAGGATATCTTACGTGTCTTAGGGTGCGTAGCTCCAGAAGGATATCTTATGTTTCTTAGGGTGTGTAGCTTTAGAAGGATATCTTATGTGTCTTAGGGTGTGTAGGTTCAGAAGGATATCTTATGTGTCTTAGGGTGCGTAGCTTCAGAAGGATATCTTATGTGTCTTAGGGTGTGTAGGTTGAGAAGGATATCTTATGTGTCTTAGGGTGCGTAGCTTCAGAAGGATATCTTATATGTCTTAGGGTGCATAGCTTCAGAAGGATATCTTATGTGTCTTATGGTGAATAGCTTCAGAAGGATATCTTATGTGTCTTAGGGTACGCAGCTTCAGAAGGATTTCTTATGTGTCTTAGGGTGCGTAGCTTCAGAAGGATATCTTATGTGTCTTAGGGTACGTAGCTTCAGAAGGATATCTTATATGTCTTAGGGCACGTAGCTTCAGAAGGATAGCTAATGTGTCTTAGGGTGTGTAGCTTTAGAAGGATATCTTATGTATCTTACGGTGCGTAGCTACAGAAGGATATCTTATGTGTCTTAGGGTGCGTAGCTTCAGAAGGATATCTTATGCGTCTTAGGGTGCATAGCTTCAGAAAGATATCTTATGTGTCTTAGGGTGCGTAGCTTCAGAAGGATATCTTATGTGTCTTAGGGTGCGTAGCTTCAGAAGGATATCTTTATGTGTCTTAGGGTACGTAGCTTCAGAGGAATTTCTTATATGTCTTAGGGTGCGTAGCTTCAGAAGGATAGCTAATGTGTCTTAGGGTGTGTAGCTTTAGAAGGATATCTTATGTGTCTTAGGGTACATAGCTTCAGAAGGATATCTTATGTGTCTTGCGGTGCGTAGCTTCAGAAGGATATCTTATGTGTCTTAGGGTATGCAGCTTCAGAAGGATTTCTTATGTGTCTTAGGGTGAGTAGCTTTAGAAGGATATCTTATGTATCTTAGGGTGCGTAGCTCCAGAAGGATATCTTATTTGTCTTAGGGTGCATAGTTTCAGAATGATATCTTATGTGTCTTAGGGTACGTAGTTTCAGAAGGATATCTTATGTGTCTTAGGGTACGTAGCTTCAGAAGGATATCTTATGTGTCTTAGGGTGATTAGCTTTAGAATGATATCCTATGTATCTTAGGGTGCGTAGCTCCAGAAGGATATCTTATTTGTCTTAGGGTCCGTAGCTTCAGAAGGACATCTTATGTGTCTTAGGGTGCGTAGCTTTAGAAGGATATTTTATGTGTCTTAGGGTACGTAGCTTCAGAAGGATATCTTATGTGTCTTAGGGTGCGTAGCTTTAGAAGGATATCTTATGTGTCTTAGGGTGATTAGCTTTAGAAGGATATCTTATGTGTCTTAGGGTGCGTAGCTTTAGAAGAATATCTTATGTGTCTTAGGGTGATTAGCTTTAGAAGGATATCTTATGTGTCTTAGGCTGCGTAGCTCCAGAAGGACATCTTATGTGTCTTAGGGTGAATAGCTTTAGAAGGATATCTTATGTGTCTTAGGGTGCGTAGCTTCAGAAGGATATCTTATGTGTCTTAGGGTGTGTAGCTTTAGAAGGATATCTTATGTGTCTTAGGGTGCGTAACTCCAGAATATCTTATGTGTCTTAGAGTGATTAGCTTTAGAAGGATATCTTATGTGTCTTAGGGTGCGTAGCTTTAGAAGGACATCTTATGTGTCTTAGGGTGATTAGCTTTAGAAGGATATCTTATGTGTCTTAGGGTGCATAGCTTTAGAAGGATATTGTATGTGTCTTAGGGTGATTAGCTTTAGAAGGATATCTTATGTGTCTTAGGGTGTGTAGCTTTAGAAGGATATCTTATGTGTCTTAGGGTGTGTAGGTTCAGAAGGATATCTTATGTGTCTTAGGGTGCGTAGCTTCAGAAGGATATCTTGTGTCTTAGGGTGTGTAGGTTGAGAAGGATATCTTATGTGTCTTAGGGTGCGTAGCTTCAGAAGGATATGTTATATGTCTTACAGTGTGTAGCTTTAGAAGGATATCTTTTGTGTCTTAGGGTGTGTAGCTTCAGAAAGATATCTTATATGTCTTACGGTGTGTAGCTTTAGAAGGATATCTTAAGTGTCTTAGGGTGTGTAGCTTCAGAAGGATATCTTATATGTCTTAGGGTGCGTAGCTTCAGAAGGGTTTCTTATGTGTCTTAGGGTGCGTAGCTTTAGAAGGATATCTTATGTGTCTTAGGGTGCGTAGCTTCAGAAGGGTATCTTATGTGTCTTAGGGTGTGTAGCTGTAGAAGGATATCTTATGTGTTGTAGCTTCAGAAGGATATCTTATGTATCTTAGGGTGTGTAGCTTCAGAAGGGTATCTTATGTGTCTTATGGTGTGTAGCCTAAGAAGGATATCTTATGTGTCTTAGGGTGCGTAGCTTCAGAAGGATATCTTATGTGTCTTAGGGTGTGTAGTTTCAGAAGGATATCTTATGTGTCTTAGGGTGCATAGCTTCAGAAGGATATCTTATGTGTCTTAGGGTGCGTAGCTCCAGAAGGATATCTTATGTGTCTTAGGGTGTGTTGCTTCAGAAGGTTTTCTTATGCGTCTTAGGGTGAGTAGCTTTAGAAGGATATCTTATGTGTCTTAGGGTGCGTAGTTTCTGAAGGATATCTTATGTGTCTTAGGGTGCGTGGGTTCAGAAGGATATCTTACGTGTCTTAGGGTGTGTAGCTTTAGAAGGATATCTTATGTGTCTTAGGGTGCGTAGCTTCAGAAGGGTATCTTATGTGTCTTAGGGTGCGTATCTGTAGAAGGATATCTTATGTGTTTTAGGGTGCGTAGCTTCAGAAGGATATCTTATGTGTCTTAGGGTGCGTAGCTTCAGAAGGATATCTTATGTCTTAGGGTGCGTAGCTCCAGAAGAAAGTTACGAGCTATTATTTCCTGTGGGTCATGCTCTATTTTCACATTTGTTATAATAGCGCAGCTAACAGGGCACAATAGTGCGGCTGTGATGAATAGCGCACATCAGTTGTGATCATTAGCGGTGGTGAGGTCATGGCTGCCCGCTGAGTAAAGATGGCTGCTCTCCACCCTTGTGAGCTGGTCCTCCTCACCTTGTGTCTACTGTGCTGCACCGGGGCTTGCGTGGCTCCCTGTATCCTGTTTTTCTGTTGGAAATAATTTTATTTATCCAGAATATAGCTTAATCCCTCTATCTACATTTATTTAAATTATCTGTGGAGAATTGATGAATGATTTATGGATAATGTAAAAAACAATTAAATTATTGAAGACAAAGTCAGTTTCCTGCTTTTCTGTCCACCAGATAGCTTAGTTGTTTTGGAAGTTTTCAATTGCTTAGAATGAAGCCAAATTGTGAAATGCCATAAAAAGATACTTGGCACTACTCTAAAGGATTGGAAAAGATCACATTGTTTGTTGTGTAATTAAATTTGTTTTAACTATTGAAATGCTAGTCATATAATGTGCATTGTGTTACAAGTGAAATATTATCTGTTAAAACACAATGTGATAGATTACAAGTGGAGCTCTAAATATTATCCACTTTGTAATACTAGCGCACGATAATGTGCGCTGGTATTACAAGTAAATTGCAATGCAAATGTTGGCATTGCTACGAAGAATTGCACTCAACAGAGTGAGCTTCCAAAAGCTCCTATGAGAGGTTCATTCAGAAACGGCATCATAACCTCATGCAGTATTTTAAAATATATATGTATATGCCAGTTACGTGCACTCATAGGAGGCAGGTGAGGCAGTGCCTCCCCTGGCCAATGTGGTTTATTACAGCCTTTTTAATAATAATACAAAAAATAAAAATAATTTAATTTTTTTTTGTCCATTTTTTTTTTCATCAAAAGGTGACCCCCCACCCTCCCCCAAATTCAGTCATTTATTTACTTTTATGAAAAAAATGTAATATTAAGAATTACATTGATACATTCATATTGCACAAGAAAGTAGAGGCCAGCTACCCTTCCATTGCGCAATATGAATGTATTGTGTAGTATGGGCCGCTAGAGACTGCCACCCAGTGGCGAATAGGAGCTAATGGAGTCTCTCTTGCGGCCCATACTGCTCCCACCGGAGGCTTGTCTCTTCAAGCCTCATTAGCCCTGCCCGCCCCTCAGCCAAGAGCATTGTCTGGGTCTCAGGGCTGACTGCCGGGTGGGAAATTGTGAGGCGCAGATTGACTGAGCGTCTGTTGTCACGTGTGTCAAGGAAGTCTGTTTGTCAATGGTCGGGTCGTCGTCAGATCATCAGAGAAGTGACTCATGTAAGAACAGCTGTGCTTGATTGAAGGAAATGGCTGACAAATTTGTAGAAAGGGGCTATCCACAGGAATTGATAAAGAAAAAAGTGGAGGAGGTGCATAACATACATAGAAAGAACAACAAGGATAAAGATAGAAACAGAATGGTGTTTGTTTCACAGTACAATCCTTATAGTGAAACCATCAGTAGAGCCATTAGAAAGAACTGGCATGTGTTGAAAGATTGTAATTCAAATGTAGAACAATTCAAAGAACCCCCCCCCCCCTTATGGCCTTTAGAAGGGTTAAAAATATCAGGGACCATCTTGTACGATCAGATATTGGTCCTAAACATAAAGATAAACAAATGAATATAACTAAGAAAAATATTGGTAACTATCCTTGCCTGAATTGTGCAAGTTGCCATTCGATTATCAAAGGGAAAAACTTTTTCACCCTCACAGTGGGAAAAGCTATGAAGTCCAGGGGTATCACACTTGCAATAGTAGCTTTGTGATTTATCTAATCAAGTGCCCATGTTCCCTGATCTATTTGGGGGAGATCACCCAAAGGATCAGGGAAAGATTGAGTCAACACCGTTCTAATATAAGGATCAAGAATACTGAAGCTCCTTTGTCCAAACATTTTTTGGAAAAAGGACATGCCATCAGTCAGTTGAGATGGCAGATTGTGGAACAGATACAACAACGTAGGAATGGTAGCAATAGAGAAAATCTGCTCAAACAACGTGAAATGTGGTGGATCCACCATTTCGACACCTTAGCCCATAAAAGGTTTAAATAGGGATTTTGATCTAGCATGTTTTTTGTAGGTTTTTATGATTGTATATCTTTCAAGCTTGTATTAATTATAAATTATTCTTTTTCTTATTTAACAGGTCCCTATTGTTATTAGGTGGCCAACAACTATGGTGATTTTAACAAGAAATGGGACACTACATTCACAATTCTGGATAAGTACTCTATACAATTGTCATTTAATTCCTTATATTAATTCTCTTGTGATATTACACTCTATATGTTTGCTCATAGGTGCTTTGTTAGCCACACAAAATGTACTGTAAATGCATTGGATATTTTTTCCTTTCTGTATTTTTTGTTTTCTTGTATGTTTTTAATATACTGTACACTTTATTAATATTAACAGAAATATATACCTATTTTTTCAGTCACCACTAGGTGGAGCCATAGGACCGTGAGAGGTCAGTTTGTCGCCAAAGTTTGAGTTTTTTTTGGCGCCAAAGTTATAAAGGTTTTCAAATTGTGACTGTCAGTAGCATGATTAAGGGGTTAATGTCCCCGAAACGTCGCTGTTTATACATGATTCCTGAATAAAGATTTTTTGTTTTTTAGCGCTGGTGACTTTCTGGTTTCTTACACTGGTCTCAGACTGTCAGACAGTGCCCAGCAAGACTGTCAGACAGTGCCAGCAGCCCAGCAGCAGCCATTGCTCATCGGTCCACTCCAGCTCTAGACATCTCTGTCAGTGACTGTCAGTGTCATCAGACATCAGCTTGCCTCTGTCACGGTGTGTCTCAGTCAGCCGTTAGGTCAGGAGTCCTCACAACACAGAATCAGGAGCGGAGGTGCGTGGTAAGTGCTAAGGATAGGAAAGTTAGGAAACAAACGTGTATCTAATTTTTACAGAAGGGATTTGAGCCCAGTAAACCATACATGCGACACGTATGTGTATATATATTTATATATATACATATATTGTAAGGCAAAGCAATTGGGGGGGGGGCTTCAGTATATGTGCGACAGATGATATTATTAGACAGAAGGCTCCAGCTGTAATTCATTTCATTATGTGTAGAATGGCTCTCTCAAACAGACAAACGCTATCTTTGTACTGGGATGCCGTGCTTAGAAAGGCCTTGTTGCAATCATTTTCTTTGTACGCCTCACATGCATGAATCATGGAATACAGAACATTGTGGTCCGTCCATGCAACACCACTTAACAATTGCAAGCATTGCTCTGTGCCTGTCAGATGTCTGTGTCATTTACGTAGTTTTCTCTTGTAAGGTGTATCCAGTCCACAGATCATCCATTACTTGTGGGATATTCTCCTTCCCAACAGGAAGCTACAAGAGGATCACCCACAGCAGAGCTGTCTATATAGCTCCTCCCCTAACTGCCACTACCAGTCATTCTCTTGCAGCTCTCGACAAGATAGGAAGTAGCTAGAGAGATGTGGTGAATGTATGTAGTTTATCTTCAATCAAAAGTTTATTTTCAAATGGTATCGGAGTTGTACTGTTTTAGCCTCAGGCAGAAAGTTGAAGAAGAGTCTGCCTGTGGTTTTTGATGATCTTAGCAGCTTGTAACTAAGATCCATTGCTGTTCTCACACATAACTGAAGAGATGAGGTAACTTCAGCTGGGGGAATGCCGTGCAGGGTCTCCTGCTATGAGGTATGTGCAGTTTAAATTTTTCTAGAGAAATGAATATGCTAGAAAATGCTGTTAATACCGGATTTATTTAAGGTAAGCCTGATTACAGTGATTTAATAACGACTAGTATCATGCTTGCTGTAAAAGGTAATATTCTTATTACTTTCTCACATTACTGAAAATAAGATAACGTTTGCTGGAAGTGTTTAAACGTTTTTTTCTACATATTGGTGGCTAGATTTTGCCTAGGGTTAGTTTTGTTAGGCCCTTTCACTGTGAATACAGGTTGGGAGGGGCCTATTTTCGCGCCTAAATGCGCATTAGATTTTGCAATTTGAGACATCCAGTTTCCCTGAAGGAGTTCCCTGAACACTTAGGACCTCTACAAAGGGTTTTTGTGCCTTCAAAAGTCGTTGTATGGGCAGGTAGGGCCACAGCAGAGCTGTGGCAGTTTGTTGTGACTGTTAAAAAACGTTTATATAGTTTTTTTGATCCGGTTTTGAAACTAAGGGGTTAATCATCCATTTGCAAGTGGGTGCAATGCTCTGTTAGTCTATTATACACACTGTAAAAATTTTGTAAGATTTACTGCTTTTTATCACTGTTTTTCAATTTCTGACAAAATTTGTTTCTCTTAAAGGCACAGTACCGTTTTTATTTTTTGCATGTTTATATTTATCAAAGTGTTTTCCAAGCTTGCTGGTCTCATTGCTAGTCTGTTTAAACATGTCTGACATAGAGGAAACTCCTTGTTCATTATGTTTAGAAGCCATTGTGGAACCCCCTCTTAGAATGTGTACCAAATGTACTGATTTTACTTTAAGTTATAAAGATCATATTCTGTCTTTAAAAGATTTATCATGAGAGGAAACTGAAAAGGGGGAAGTTATGCCGACTAACTCACCCCACGTGTCAGAACCTTTGACTCCCGCTCAAGAGGCGCCAAGTACATCGAGCGCGCCCATGGCGTTTACTTTACAATACATGGCGGAAGTTATGGATCATACTCTTACAGCGGTATTGTCCAAACTACCAGGGTTACAAGGAAAGCGAGACAGCTCTGGGACTAGAAAAAATACAGAGCACTCTGACGCTTTAGTAGCTATGTATGATATCCCCTCACAACATGCAGAAGCTGAGGCAGGAGAGCTTCTTTCTGTGGGTGATTTTTCTGACTCAGGGAAGATGCTTCAACCTGATTCTGATATGTCTACATTTAAATTTAAGCTTGAACACCTCCGCGTGTTGCTCAGGGAGGTTTTAGCTACTCTGGATGACTGTGACACCATTATAGTGCCAGAGAAATTGTGTAGATTGGATAAATACTATGCAGTGCCTGTTTACACTGATGTTTTTCCAATACCTAAAAGGTTTTCAGAAATTATTACTAAGGAATGGGATAGACCAGGTGTACCGTTCTCTCCCCCTCCTATTTTTAAGAAAATGTTTCCAATAGATGCCGCTACACGGGACTTATGGCAAACGGTCCCTAAGGTGGAGAGAGCAGTTTCTACCCTAGCTAAGCGTACAACTATTCCCGTTGAGGACAGTTGTGCTTTCCTAGATCCAATGGATAAAAAGTTTGAGGGTTACCTTAAGAAAATGTTTATTCAACAAGGTTTTATTCTCCAGCCTCTTGCATGCATTGCCCCGGTCACTGCTGCTGCGGCCTTCTGGTTTGAGTCCCTGGAAGAGGCCTTACAGGTAGAAACTCCATTGGATGATATACTTGACAAGCTTAAAGCGCTTAAGCTAGCCAATTCATTTGTTTCTGACGCCGTTGTTCACTTAACCAAACTAACGGCTAAGAACTCAGGTTTTGCTATACAGGCGCATAGGGAGCTATGGCTTAAATCCTGGTCAGCTGACGTTACTTCAAAGTCTAAGCTTCTCAACATTCCCTTCAAGGGGCAGACCCTATTCGGGCCTGGACTGAAGGAGATCATTTCTGATATTACTGGAGGAAAAGGTCATGCTCTTCCTCAGGATAGGTCTAATAAATTAAGGACCAAACAAACTAATTTTCGTGCCTTTCGAAACTTTAAGACGAGCGCGGCCTCAACTCCCTCTAATGCAAAACAAGAGGGAAATTTTGCCCAGTCCAAGCCGGTCTGGAGACCTAACCAGGCCTAGAACAAAGGTAAGCAGGCCAAGAAGCATGTGGCTGCCTCTAAGACAGCATGAAAGATCAGCCCCTGACCCGGTAACGGATCTAGTAGGGGGCAGACTTTCTCTCTTCGCCCAGGCTTGGGCAAGAGATGTCCAGGATCCCTGGGCGTTGGAAATTGTGTCCCAGGGATATCTTCTGGACTTCAAAGCTTCTTCCCCAAAAGGAAGATTTCACCTCTCACAATTATCTGCAGACCAGATAAAGAGAGAGGCATTCTTACATTGTGTTCAAGACTTCCTAGTTATGGGAGTGATCCACCCAGTTCCAAAGGAGGAACAGGGGCAAGGCTTCTATTCAAATCTCTTTGTGGTTCCCAAGAAAGAGGGAACCTTCAGACCAATCTTAGATCTCAAGATCCTAAACAAATTTCTCAGGGTCCCATCTTTCAAGATGGAGACTATTCGAACCATCCTACCTATGATCCAGGAGGGTCAATACATGACTACCGTGGACTTAAAGGATGCTTATCTTCACATTCCGATACACAAAGATCATTATCGGTTTCTCCGGTTCGCCTTCCTAGACAGGCATTACCAGTTTGTGGTTCTTCCCTTTGGGTTAGCTACGGCACCAAGAATCTTTACAAAAGTTCTGGGGTCACTTCTGGCGGTCCTAAGGCTGCGGGGCATAGCAGTAGCCCCTTACTTAGACGACATTCTGATACAGGCGTCGAATTTCCAAATTGCCAAGTCCCATACGGACATTGTTCTGGCATTCCTGAGGTCTCATAGGTGGAAAGTGAACGAAAAGAAGAGTTCTCTATCCCCTCTCACAAGAGTTTCCTTCCTGGGAACTCTGATAGATTCTGTAGAAATTAGGATTTACCTGACAGAGGACAGGTTGTCAAAACTTCTAAATTCCTGCCGTGTTCTTTATTATACTTCTCGCTCTTCGGTGGCTCAGTGTATGGAAGTAATCGGCTTAATGGTAGCGGCAATGGACATAGTTCCGTTTGCCCGCCTACATCTCAGACCGCTGCAACTCTGCATGCTCAGTCAGTGGAATGGGGATTACACAGATTTGGCACCTCTTCAAACTAATTTTCGTGCCTTTCGAAACTTTAAGAAGAGGGCGGCATCAACCCCCTCTAATGCAAAACAAGAGGGAAATTTTGCCCAGTCCAAGCCGGTCTGGAGACCTAACCAGGCCTAGAACAAAGGTAAGCAGGCCATGAAGCCCGTGGCTGCCTCTAAGACAGCATGAAAGATCAGCCCCCGACCCGGTAACGGATCTAGTAGGGGGCAGACTTTCTCTCTTCGCCCAGGCTTGGGCAAGAGATGTCCAGGATCCCTGGGCGTTGGAAATTGTGTCCCAGGGATATCTTCTGGACTTCAAAGCTTCTTCCCCAAAAGGAAAATTTCACCTCTCACAATTATCTGCAGACCAGATAAAGAGAGAGGCATTCTTACATTGTGTTCAAGACTTCCTAGTTATGGGAGTGATCCACCCAGTTCCAAAGGAGGAACAGGGGCAAGGCTTCTATTCAAATCTCTTTGTGGTTCCCAAGAAAGAGGGAACCTTCAGACCAATCTTAGATCTCAAGATCCTAAACAAATTTCTCAGGGTCCCATCTTTCAAGATGGAGACTATTCGAACCATCCTACCTATGATCCAGGAGGGTCAATACATGACTACCATGGACTTAAAGGATGCTTATCTTCACATTCCGATACACAAAGATCATTATCGGTTTCTCAGGTTCGCCTTCCTAGACAGGCATTACCAGTTTGTGGTTCTTCCCTTTGGGTTAGCTACGGCACCAAGAATCTTTACAAAAGTTCTGGGGTCACTTCTGGCGGTCCTAAGGCTGCGGGGCATAGCAGTAGCCCCTTACTTAGACGACATTCTGATACAGGCGTCGAATTTCCAAATTGCCAAGTCCCATACGGACATTGTTCTGGCATTCCTGAGGTCTCATAGGTGGAAAGTGAACGAAAAGAAGAGTTCTCTATCCCCTCTCACAAGAGTTTCCTTCCTGGGAACTCTGATAGATTCTGTAGAAATTAGGATTTACCTGACAGAGGACAGGTTGTCAAAACTTCTAAATTCCTCCCGTGTTCTTTATTATACTTCTCGCTCTTCGGTGGCTCAGTGTATGGAAGTAATCGGCTTAATGGTAGCGGCAATGGACATAGTTCCGTTTGCCCGCCTACATCTCAGACCGCTGCAACTCTGCATGCTCAGTCAGTGGAATGGGGATTACACAGATTTGGCACCTCTTCTAAATCTGGATCAAGAGACCAGGGATTCTCTTCTCTGGTGGCTATCTCGGGTCCATCTGTCCAAAGGTATGACCTTCCGCAGGCCAGATTGGACAATAGTAACAACAGATGCCTTCTGGGCTGGGGTGCAGTCTGGAACTCTCTGAAGGCTCAGGGGTCGTGGACTCAGGAGGAGGCACTCCCTCCAATAAACATTCTGGATCTAAGAGCGATATTCAATGCTCTTCAGGCTTGGCCTCAGCTAGCGGCAGTGAGGTTAATCAGATTTCTGTCGGACAACATCACGACTGTAGCTTACATCAACCATCATGGGGGAACAAGGAGTTCCCTAGCGATGTTGGAGGTTTCAAAGATAATTCAATGGGCAGAGATTCACTCTTGCCATCTATCAGCTATCCATATCCCAGGAGTAGAGAACTGGGAGGCAGATTTTCTAAGTCGACAGACTTTTCATCCGGGGGAGTGGGAGCTCCATCAGGAAGTGTTTGCACAGTTGATTCAACGTTGGGGCAAACCAGAACTGGATCTCATGGCGTCTCGCCAGGACGCCAAGCTTCCTTGTTACGGATCCAGGTCCAGGGATCCCAAGGCAGCGTTGATAGATGCTCTAGCAGCGCCTTGGTCCTTCAACCTGGCTTATGTGTTTCCACCTTTCCTCTGCTCCCTCGTCTGATTGCCAAGATAAAACAGGAGAGAGCATTGGTAATTTTGATAGCACCTGCGTGGCCACGCAGGACTTGATATGCAGATCTGGTGGACATGTCATCCTTTCCACCATGGACTCTGCCTCTGAGGCAGGACCTTCTACTTCAGGGTCCTTTCAACCATCCAAATCTAATTTCTCTGCGGCTGACTGCTTGGAGATTGAACGCTTGATTTTATCAAAGCGTGGTTTCTCCGAGTCGGTTATTGATACCTTAATACAGGCGCGAAAGCCTGTCACCAGGAAAATCTATCATAAGATATGGTGTAAATATCGTCATTGGTGTGAATCCAAGTGTTACTCATGGAGTAAGGTCAAGATTCCTAGGATATTATCTTTTCTCCAAGGATTGGAGAAGGGTTTGTCAGCCAGTTCCTTAAAAGGACAGATTTCTGCTCTGTTTATTCTTTTGCACAAACATCTGGCTGAGGTTCCAGACGTGCAGGCGTTTTGTCAGGCTTTAGTCAGAATCAAGCCTGTGTTTAAACCTGTTGCTCCGCCTTGGAGTTTAAATTTAGTTCTTAAGGTTCTTCAAGGGGTTCCGTTTGAACCTTTGCATTCCATAGATATTAAGCTCTTATCCTGGAAGGTTCTGTTTTTAGTAGCTATCTCCTCGGCTTGAAGAGTTTCAGAGTTATCTGCTTTACAATGTGATTCCCCTTATCTCATTTTTCATGCAGATAAGTTAGTGTTACGTACCAAACCTGTTTTTTTACCTAAGGTGGTATCTAATAGAAATATCAATCAGGAGATTGTTGTACCGTCACTGTGTCCTAATCCTTCTTCAAAGAAGGAACGTCTTTTACACAATCTTGATGTGGTTCGTGCTTTAAAGTTTTATTTACAAGCTACTAAAGATTTTTGTCAAACATCAGCATTGTTTGTTGTCTACTCTGGACAGAGGAGAGGCCAAAAGGCTTCGGCAACCTCTCTTTCTTTTTGGCTAAGGAGTATAATACGCTTAGCTTATGAGCCTGCTGGCCAGCAGCCTCCTGAAAGGATTACAGCTCATTCTACTAGAGCGGTAGCTTCCACATGGGCTTTTAAAAATGAAGCTTCTGTTGAACAGATTTGTAAGGCGGCGACTTGGTCTTCGCTTCATACTTTTTCAAAATTCTATAAATTTGATACTTTTGCTTCTTCGGAGGCTATTTTTGGGAGAAAGGTCTTGCAGGCAGTGGTGCCTTCCGTTTAAGCGCCTGCCTTGTCCCTCCCTTCATCCGTGTCCTATAGCTTTGGTATTGGTATCCCACAAGTAATGGATGATCCGTGGACTGGATACACCTTACAAGAGAAAACATAATTTATGCTTACCTGATAAATTTATTTCTCTTGTGGTGTATCCAGTCCATGGCCCACCCTGTCATTTTAAGGCAGGTGTTTTTTATTTTTAAACTACAGTCACCACTGCACCCTATGGTTTCTCCTTTCTCTTGCTTGTCTTCGGTCGAATGACTGGTAGTGGCAGTTAGGGGAGGAGCTATATAGACAGCTCTGCTGTGGGTGATCCTCTTGCAGCTTCCTGTTGGGAAGGAGAATATCCCACAAGTAATGGATGATCCGTGGACTGGATACACCACAAGAGAAATAAATTTATCAGGTAAGCATAAATTATGTTTTCTCTTTCAGGTCCACATGGCAATAGTGGTTTCATTACATGCACTTATTTTAATGCTTTTTGCAGTATACTTATAACAAAGTTGTCCAAACTATAACCCCCTATGATCCCTTGAGTTTTAACAGAGATTTGAACTACATTTTTTTTTTTTTTGTGGGGGGGGGGTTAATGTTTTGTGAACATATGCACCATTTGTCCTTACAGTAACTGTTTGCAATGTATTTTTGTGGCGGATCGGGACATGCAAGAAGGAAGAGAGTCCGGCTTGCATTAGGGGAGGGGATGGATGCTGAATTTCTCTGCACTGTGCCACTCTGTGTGTCGGCTGTGATCACTGTCTGCGTGTCTGCTTGAAGCTTCAATGACTGAAATAATTTATGATACTTGTGTTTCACTTTAAACCTCTTAATGGGCACAAAATACATTCTCTTCTATCTTCATCTCTCCTCTGACCTCTCTAGTACGATAATACTTTTTACCTTGTACACTCCCCTTGCCTCCTCTCACTGCACTGTGTGCTGGCAAAAACGTTGACAGCTGCAAGGTAAAAAGTATTATCCGTAGCAGAGAGGTCAGAGGAGAGATGCAGATAGGAGAAGAGAATGTATTGTGTGCCTATTAAGAGGATTAAAGTGAAACACAAATATCGTAAATTATTTCACTCAGAACGCTGTAAGTTCTACAGGAAGCTTCAAAGGTTGCCATAGCAACCATTGCCAGAACCTCTCCCTCCCTAGTGAACACAAGCAGAGGGGTATTATTTGATTGATGTCTGGCAGCCTGTTGTTTCTACACATTGTATGGAGCTTAGGAAATACTGGACTATGTAATTATATTCACAGAATGGGCAGTGGACATTATTATAACTTTTTATTAACCTCTAGATAAAAAAATATTATAATGGCCCTTAAACTGTGCGAGAGAGAGAGTGTGAGAGAGAGTGTGTGTGTGTGAGAGAGAGAGTGTGTGTGAGAGTGTGTGAGAGAGAGTGTGTGAGAGAGTTTGTGTGTGAGAGTGAGAGCGTGTGTGTGTGAGAGAGTGTGTGTGAGAGAGTGAGAATGTGTGTGTGAGAGAGTGAGAGTGTGTGTGTGTGAGAGTGAGACTGTGTGTGTGAGAGAGTGAGAGTGTGTGTGAGAGAGTGAGAGTGTGTGTGAGTCAGAGTGTGTGTGTGAGAGAGAGTGTGTGAGAGTGAGAGAGTGTGTGTGTGAGAGTGAGTATGTGTGAGAGAGTGAGTGTGTGAGAGAGTGGGTGTGTGTGAGAGAGTGAGTGTGTGAGAGATTGAGAGTGTGTGTGTGAGTGAGAGTGTGTGTGTGAGAGAGTGTGTGAGAGAGAGTGAGAGTGTGTATGTGAGTGTGTGTGTGAGAGTGAGAGAGTGTGTGTGAGAGAGTGATAGTGTGTGTGAGAGAGTGAGAGTGTGTGTGAGAGAAAGTGAGAGTGTGTGTGTGTGAGAAAGTGAGAGCGAGTGTGTATGTATATATATATATATATATGTGTGTATTTCCTGGGCGTATCATTGCCAGTGCCTCACCAGCCTCTGACCTCACTGCACGTCTATATGCTGATATACATACTGTATATATTTTTTTGTTAATAATTGTATATACACATATTAACACATAAATATATATATATGTATATAAGCATAAACGTATATATTTACATTTCGGTCTATGAGAACACACAGTTGCCATAAACCGCAATGTAAAGGTAAGTGCCGTTTTTTTTCAAACACCCCACTCCCACCAACTTTAAAGCCCCAAAACTGCCCAGTGCTGTTTTTTTTAATTAGAAATATGGTACTTTTTTTAAAATAAAAAACTACAATGCCCTGTATTTTGAGGGCATTTGGGGCACTTTTAGAAAATTAACCAGAGATTGTATCTCTGGTTAATTTTCTGAGAGCTAATTGCTTGTAATGGCTGGTTAATTATCGCACTCCCGCAAACGGCGGGTTTTCTAGTGTCTTATGTATTTTCGGTAGATGGTACATAACCGCTATTTTAGAATGTTTTTGATATAGGAATTTAAACTCATCAATAGTTATGTTTTCTTTTACTTCATTATTCAATAGTTTATTTAATGCAGATAAGAAACTATTGGTGGGATCTGATTTATGCTTGGTATAGGTACTATCATCATTCAAAAGGCGTAGTGCTTCCATTACATACACCTCCCTGTCCTGAATAACTAACCCCCCACCCTTATCAGCTGGGCGAATACTGATATTAACATTTCCCATCAATTGGTTCAAACTTATTCTTTCAGTTTTTGTTAAGTTATCAGTATAATCTTTGTTTAAGCGTAGTTTTTCAAGGTCTTTCTCAACTAGGTTTCTAAACGTTTTAATATATTCTCCGTGTACATGTATTGGATAAAAGGAAGACTGTTTTCTCTTATTGCTTTGAATACATATTTCACCATTAGGACTGGTATTAAAGGGACACTGAACCCAATTTTTTTCTTTTGTGATTCAGATAGAGCATGCAATATTAAACAATTTTTTAATTTACTCCTATTATCACATTTTCTTCATTCTCTTGGTATCTTTATTTGAAATGTAAGTTTAGATGCCAGCCCATTTTTGGTGAACAACCTAGGTTGTTCTTGCTGATTGGTGGATACATTCACCCACCAATAAACAAGTGCTGTCCGCGTTCTTTTTCAAATAAAGATAGCAAGAGAACAAAGAAAAATTGATAATAAGAGTAAATAAGAAAGTTGCTTAAAATTGCATGCTCTATCTAAATCACAAAAGAAAAAAAATTGGGTTCAGTGTCCATTTAAGTTCAGTATTATCCACATCCTGCAATATGTGTAAAGTTTCCAAAGTAGTAATATCTTCCCCAGTGAGAATACTTTTATGTTTACCAGCGAATTGGTTTTCTTTCAGGTAGATTACGAGTTGTGCATTCGTGTTTTAATGCTGAAAAAATGGTAATTTCAGCGTTTAAACAACAACGCAGTTATTACGAGTCTTGTCGGTATAGTTGTGCCGCAAGCCTTTTAGCCTATAAAGCAACGTCAGTCCCGCAATAAAAAAAAAAAGATGTTTTTTCATGGGATTCCCATAGCGCTGCCATTACGAGTTTTGCGGTGAGGCTAAAAAGCTTGCGTTACACCCTATAACGACAAGTTCCGTACCGCCATCTGAGACCAGTAGTCATGAGCTTTACGCAACAAAACTGTTACATAAAACTCATAACTAAAGTGTTACAAAGTACACTAAACACCCATAAACTACCTATTAACCCCTAAACCGAGGCCCTCCCGTATCCCAAATACTATATTAAAGTTATTAACCCCTAATCTGCTGCTCCCAACATCGCTGCCACTAATACAATTTATTAACCCTAATTCCGCCGCTCCACGACATCGTCACCACTATACTAAAGTTATTAACCCCTATTCCACCGCACCCCAACATTGCCCACACTATAATAAAGCTATTAACCCCTATTCCGCCGCTCCTCGACATAGCCACTAAATAAAGTTATTAACCCCTAAACCTCTGGCCTCTCACATCACTACCCCTAAATAAATCTAGTAACCCCTAAACTGCCAGCCCCCCACATCGCAACAACCTAAATTAAAATATATTAACCCCTAAACCTAACCGTAACCCTAAACCTAACACCTTCTAACTTTAACATAATTAAAATAGAGCTAAATTAAAGTTACAATTATTAACTAAATAATACCTATTTAAAACTAAATACATACATGTGAAATAAAACCTAAACTAGCTACAATATAATTAATAGTTATATTGTAGCTATCTTACGGCTAGATTACGAGTTTTGCGTTATGGGTGAAAAAGCCTCATAACGCTGCTTTTTCTCTACCGCTGCTATTACGAGTCTTGTAGGTATAGCTGTACAGCACACTTTTTTGGCCGGAATGCAACGTAACTACCGCAGCTTTCCAAAAGTCCTTTTTCAATAGGACTTCCATAGCGCCGGTATTATGAGTTTGCCTGTCCGGCCAAAAAAGTGAGTAGTACAGCCTATAACTACAAGATCCATACCGTAAACTGAAAGTCAGTAGTTATGGGTTTTACGCTACAAAGCCGTAACATAAAACTCATAACTAAAGTGCTAAAAAGTACACTAACACCCATAAACTACCTATTAACCCCTAAACCGAGGCCCTCCCGCATCACAAACCCAAAAATTTAAATGATTAACTCCTAATCTGCCGTTCCCGACAGCGCCGCCACTAGAATAAACATATTAAACCCTAAACCGCCGTACTCCAGCATCGCAAACACTAGTTCAATATTAACCCCTAATCTGCTGTCCCTAACATCGCCGCCACCTACCTACTTATTAACCCCTAATCTTCCGCCCCAACTTCACTGCCACTATACTAAAGTTATTAACCCCTAAACCTAACCCTAAGTCTAACCCTAACCCCCACAAACTTTAACATAATTAAAATAAATCTAATTAAAAATTACAATTAATACCTAAATAATACCTATTTAAAACTAAATACTTACCTGTAAAATAAACCCTAAGCTAACTACAATATAACTAATAGTCTATCTTAGGTTTTATTTTTATTTCACAGGAAAGCTTGTATTTATTTTAACTAGGTAGACTAGTTAGTAAATAGTTATTAACTATTTACTAACGACCTAGTTAAAATAAATACAAACTTACCTGTGAAATAAAAGCTAACCTGCCTTACACTAAAAACTAACATTACAAAAAATAAAAAACACTACAATTACAAAAAATAAAAAACCTACCATTACAAAAAATAACAAACGAAATTATCCAAAAAAAACCCACCCCAAAATAAAAAACCCTAATCTATAATTAACTACCAAGGGCCATTAAAAGGGCATTTTGTAGGCCCTTAAAAGGACCTTTTGTAGGGCATTGCCCAAAAGAAATCAGCTCTTTTTCTACAAAAGAAAAACAAAAAAACCCTAATATTATACAAACCCCCACCCCTCAAAATAAAAGTAAAACCTAATCTACCTATTGCCCTGAAAAGGGCATTTATATGGGCATTAAGGGCATCCAGCTCTTTTGCTGCCCATAAAAAATGGCTATTCTAAAAAACAAAAACCCACCCCAAAACAAACAAAAAATAACACAAAATAGCAAATTAATTATCCAAAATAATAACAATTATTCCTATTCTAATACCCATTTTAAAGTAAAACACCCCAAAATAAAAGAAACCTAATCTATAATAAACTACCAATAGGGCCTTGCCCTAAAGAAATCGGCTCGTTTTCTAAACAAAAATACAAAGACCCACTAACATTACAAACCCCCCCCCCCCCCAATAAAAAAAAACTATCTAAAAAAACCTAATCTAACCATTGCCCTGAAAAGGGCATTCAGCTCTTTTTCTTGCCCTTAAAAGGGCATTCAGCTCTTTTAAGAAATGCCCAAACCCTAATCTAAAAAAACCCCCACCCCAAAACACCTTAAAAAACACTAACCCCTCTTTAGGTACTCACAGTTGCTGAAGTCCCGCTTGAATGATCTTCATCCCGGCGGCTCCATCTTCATCCATCGCGGGACCAGCCCGTTGCTCCAGTGGGCGGACATCCCTTCTTCATCCCTGCGGAGGCAGAGTGGTCGATACGCAGAGGCGAAGGTCCAGGGAAATCAGACAATAGGAATGAGAGTTGCTTAAATCCTATTGGCTGACATGAACAGCCAATAGGATTTTAGCAGCCCTAATTCCTATTGGCTAATTTAATTTTTTTAACCAAAAGGAATGCCATGGTACCCCCAGTATAAATGGGGTACCTTGCATTTGAATCCTCAGTGTGCGGTGGACGATCGCATGAAGAGGACCTCCACGTTGGATCGACTGACTCTGCCTGGACCTCCGCCTTGGACCTACCCCTGGATCTCCGCCTCCGCAGGGATGAAGATGCCGGTCCCGCAACGGATAAAGATGGAGCCGCCTGGATGAAGATAGAGCCGCCGGATGAAGATCGTTCAAGCGGGACTTCAGCAACTGTGAGTACCTAAAGAGCGGTTAGTGTTAGGTTTTTTTAAGGTTTTTTGGGGTGGGTTTTTTTTAGATTAGGGTTTAAGCATTTCTTAAAAGAGCTGAATACCCTTTTAAGGGCAAGAAAAAGAGCTGAATGCCCTTTTAAGGGCAATGCCCATACAAATGCCCTTTTCAGGGCAATGGGTAGATTAGTTTTTTTTATTTTTGGGGGGTGGGGGTTTGTAATGTTAGTAGGTCCTTGCATTTGTAGTATTTTTTAGATAGTTTTTTTATTTTGCGGGATGGGGGTGGGGGTCTGTAATGTTAGTGGGTCTTTGTATTTTTCTTTTAAGGGCTATTGGTAGTTTATTATAGATTAGGTTTCTTTTATTTTGGGGTGTTTTTTAAAAAAAAACATAATTTATGCTTACCTGATAAATTTATTTCTCTTGTGGTGTATCCAGTCCACGGATCATCCATTACTTGTGGGATATTCTCCTTCCCAACAGGAAGCTGCAAAAGGATCACCCACAGCAGAGCTGTCTATATAGCTCCTCCCCTAACTGCCACTACCAGTCATTCGACCGAAGACAAGCAAGAGAAAGGAGAAACTATAGGGTGCAGTGGTGACTGTAGTTTAAAAATAAAAAACACCTGCCTTAAAATGACAGGGCGGGCCGTGGACTGGATACACCACAAGAGAAATAAATTTATCAGGTAAGCATAAATTATGTTTTCTCTTGTAAGGTGTATCCAGTCCACGGATCATCCATTACTTGTGGGATACCAATACCAAAGCTATAGGACACGGATGAAGGGAGGGACAAGGCAGGCGCTTAAACGGAAGGCACCACTGCCTGCAAGACCTTTCTCCCAAAAATAGCCTCCGAAGAAGCAAAAGTATCAAATTTATAGAATTTTGAAAAAGTATGAAGCGAAGACCAAGTCGCCGCCTTACAAATCTGTTCAACAGAAGCCTAATTTTTAAAAGCCCATGTGGAAGCTACCGCTCTAGTAGAATGAGCTGTAATCCTTTCAGGAGGCTGCTGGCCAGCAGTCTCATAAGCTAAGCGTATTATACTCCTTAGCCAAAAAGAAAGAGAGGTTGCCGAAGCCTTTTGGCCTCTCCTCTGTCCAGAGTAGACAACAAACAATGCAGATGTTTGACAAAAATCTTTAGTAGCTTGTAAATAAAACTTTAAAGCACGAACCACGTCAAGATTGTGTAAAAGACGTTCCTTCTTTGAAGAAGGATTAGGACACAGTGACGGTACAACAATCTCCTGATTGATATTTTTATTAGATACCACCTTAGGTAAAAAAACAGGTTTGGTACGTAACACTACCTTATCTGCATGAAAAATTAGATAAGGGGAATCACATTGTAAAGCAGATAACTCCGAAACTCTTTGAGCCGAGGAGATAGTAACTAAAAACAGAACCTTCCAGGATAAGAGCTTAATATCTATGGAATGCAAAGGTTCAAACGGAACCCCTTGAAGAACCTTAAGAACTAAATTTAAACTCCAAGGCGGAGCAACAGGTTTAAACACAGGCTAGCCTGACAAAACGCCTGCACGTCTGGAACCTCAGCCAGACGTTTGTGCAAAAGAATAGACAGAGCAGAAATCTGTCCTTTTAAGGAACTAGCTGACAAACCCTTTTCCAATCCTTCTTGGAGAAAAGATAATATCCTAGGAATCCTGACCTTACTCCATGAGTAACCCTTGGATTCACACCAATGAAGATATTTACACCATATCTTATGATAGATTTTCCTTGGAGAAACCACGCTTTAATAAAATCAAGCTCTCAATCTCCAAGCAGTCAGCCGCAGAGAAATTAGATTTGGATGGTTGAAAGGACCCTGAAGTAGAAGGTCCTGCCTCAGAGGCAGAGTCCATGGTGGAAAGGATGACATGTCCACCAGATCTGCATACCAAGTCCTGCGTGGCCACGCAGGTGCTATCAAAATTACCGATGCTCTCTCCTGTTTGATCTTGGCAATCAGACGAGGGAGCAAAGAAAACGGTGGAAACACATAAGCCAGGTTGAAGGACCAAGGCGCTGCTAGAGCATCTATCAGCGCTGCCTTGGGATCTCTGGACCTGGATCCGTAACAAGGAAGCTTGGCGTTCTGGCTTGCCCCAACGTTGAATCAACTGTGCAAACACCTCCCACTCCCCCGGATGAAAAGTCTGTCGACTTAGAAAATCTGCCTCCCAGTTCTCTACTCCTGGGATATGGATAGCTGATAGATGGCAAGAGTGAATCTCTGCCCATTGAATTATCTTTGAAACCTCCAACATCGCTAGGGAACTCCTTGTTCCCCCTTGATGGTGATGTTGTCCGACTGAAATCTGATGAACCTCACTGCCGCTAGCTGAGGCCAAGCCTGAAGAGAATTGAATATCGCTCTTAGTTCCAGAATGTTTATTGGAAGGAGTGCCTCCTCCTGAGTCCACGACCCCTGAGCCTTCAGAGAGTTCCAGACTGCACCCCAGCCCAGAAGGCTGGCATCTGTTGTTACTATTGTCCAATCTGGCCTGCGGAAGGTCATACCTTTGGACAGATGGACCCGAGATAGTCACCAGAGAAGAGAATCCCTGGTCTCTTGATCCAGATTTAGAAGAGGGGACAAATCTGTGTAATCCCCATTCCACTGACTGAGCATGTAGAGTTGCAGCGGTCTGAGATGTAGGCGGGCAAGCTGAACTATGTCCATTGCCGCTACCATTAAGCCGATTACTTCCATACACTGAGCCACCGAAGGGCGAGAAGTATAATAAAGAACACTTCAGGAATTTAGAAGTTTTGACAACCTGTCCTCTGTCAGGTAAATCCTCATTTCTACAGAATCTATCAGAGTTCCCAGGAAGGAAACTCTTGTGAGAGGGGATAGAGAACTCTTCTTTTCATTCACTTTCCACCCATGAGACCTCAGGAATGCCAGAACAATGTCCGTATGGGACTTGGCAATTTGGAAATTCGACGCCTGTATCAGAATGTCGTCTAAGTAAGGGGCTACTGCTATGCCCCGCGGCTTTAGGACGCCAGAAGTGACCCCAGAACCTTCGTAAAGATTCTTGGTGCCGTAGCTAACCCAAAGGGAAGAGCCACAAACTGGTAATGCCTGTCTAGGAAGGCGAACCTGAGAAACCGATGATGATCTTTGTGTATTGGAATATGAAGATAAGCATCCTTTAAGTCCACGGTAGTCATGTATTGACCCTCCTGGATCATAGGTAGGATGGTTTGAATAGTCTCCATGCCCCTGTTGAATAGTCTCCTTGCCCCTGTTCCTCCTTTGGAACTGGGTGGATCACTCCCATAACTAGGAGGTCTTGAACACAATGTAAGAATGCCTCTCTCTTTATCTGGTCTGCAGATAATTGTGAGAGGTGAAATCTTCCTTTTGGGGAAGAAGCTTTGAAGTCCAGAAGATATCCCTGGGACACAATTTCCAACGCCCAGGGATCCTGGACATCTCTTGCCCAAGCCTGGGCGAAGAGAGAAAGTCTGCCCCCTACTAGATCCGTTACCAGATCGGGGGCTGATCCTTCATGCTGTCTTAGAGGCAGCAGCAGGCTTCTTGGCCTGCTTAGCTTTGTTCCAGGCCTGGTTAGGTCTCCAGACCAGCTTGGACTGGGCAAAATTTCCCTCTTGTTTTGCATTAGAGGGAGTTGATGCCGCGCTCGTCTTAAAGTTTCGAAAGGCATGAAAATTTGTTTGTTTGGTCCTTAATTTATTAGACCTATCCTGAGGAAGGGCATGACCTTTTCCTCCAGTAATATCAGAAATGATCTCCTTCAGTCCAGGCCCGAATAGGGTCTGCCCCGTGAAGGGAATGTTGAGAAGCTTAGACTTTGAAGTAACGTCAGCTGACCAGGATTTAAGCCATAGCGCCCTACGCGCCTGTATTGCAAAACCTGAGTTCTTAGCCGTTAGTTTGGTTAAATGAACTACGGCGTCAGAAACAAATGAATTGGCTAGCATAATCGCTTTAAGCTTGTCAAGTATATCATCCAATGGAGTTTCTACCTGTAAGGCCTCTTCCAGAGACTCAAACCAGAAGGCCGCAGCAGCAGTGACCGGGCAATGCATGCAAGAGGCTGGAGAATAAAACCTTGTTGAATAAACATTTTCTTAAGGTAACCCTCTAACTTTTTATCCATTGGATCTAGGAAAGCACAACTGTCCTCGACGGGAATAGTTGTACGCTTAGCTAGGGTAGAAACTGCTCCCTCCACCTTAGGGACCGTTTGCCATAAGTTCCGTGTAGAGGCATCTATTGGAAACATTTTCTTAAAAATAGGAGGGGGAGAGAACGGTACACCTGGTCTATCCCATTCCTTAGTAATAATTTCTGAAAACCTTTTAGGTATTGGAAAAACATCAGTGTAAACAGGCACTGCATAGTATTTATCCAATCTACACAATTTCTCTGGCACTATAATGGTGTCACAGTCATCCAGAGTAGCTAAAACCTCCCTGAGCAACACGCGGAGGTGTTCAAGCTTAAATTTAAATGTAGACATATCAGAATTAGGTTGAAGCATCTTCCCTGAATCAGAAAAATCACTCACAGAAAGAAGCTCTCCTGCCTCAGCTTCTGCATATTGTGAGGGGATATCAGACATAGCTACTAAAGCGTCAGAGAGCTCTGTATTTTTTCTAGTCCCAGAGCTGTCTCGCTTTCCTTGTAACCCTGGTAGTTTGGACAATAGCGCTGTAAGGGTATGATCCATAACTGCCGCCATGTCTTGTAAAGTAAACGCCATGGGCGCGCTAGATGTACTTGGCGCCACTTGAGCGGGAGTCCCTTGAGCGGGAGTCAAAGGTTCTGACATGTGGGGCGAGTTAGTTGGCATAACTTCCCCCCTTGTCAGTTTCCTCTGGTGATAAATCTTTTAAAGACAGAATATGATCTTTATAACTTAAAGTAAAATCAGTACATTTGGTACACATTCTAAGAGGGGGTTCCACAATGGCTTCTAAACATAATGAACAAGGAGTTTCCTCTATGTCAGACATGTTTAAACAGACTAGCAATGAGACCAGCAAGCTTGGAAAACACTTTAATAAATGTAAACAAGCAAAAAATAAAAACGGTACTGTGCCTTTAAGAGAAACAAATTTTGTCAGAAATTGAAAAACAGTGATAAAAAGCAGTAAATCTTACGAAATTTTTACAGTGTGTATAATAGACTAACAGAGCATTGCACCCACTTGCAAATGGATGATTAACCCCTTAGTTTCAAAACCGGATCAAAAAAACGATATAAACGTTTTTTAACAGTCACAACAAACTGCCACAGCTCTGCTGTGGCCCTACCTCCCATACAACGACTTTTGAAGGCACAAAAACCCTTTGTAGAGGTCCTAAGTGTTCAGGGAACTCCTTCAGGGAAACTGGATGTCTCCAATTGCAAAATCTAATGCGCATTTAGGCGCGAATATAGGCCCCTCCCAACCTGTATTCACAGTGAGAGGGCCTAACAAAACTAACCCTAGGCAAAATCTAGTCAGCCATGTGGAAAAAACTGGGCCCCAATAAAGTTTTATCACCAATATGTAGAAAAAAACGTTTAAACACTTCCAGCAAACGATATTTTCAGTAATGTGAGAAAGTAATAAGAATATTACCTTTTACAGCAAGCATGATACTAGTCGTTATTAAATCACTGTAATCAGGCTTACCTTAAATAAATCCGGTATTAACAGCATTTTCTAGAATATACATTTCTCTAGAAAAATTTAATCTGCACATACCTCATAGCAGGAGACCCTGCACGCCATTCCTCCAGCTGAAGTTACCTCATCTCTTCAGTTATGTGTGAGAACAGCAATGGATCTTAGTTACAACCTGCTAAGATCATCAAAAACCACAGGCAGACTCTTCTTCAACTTTCTGCCTGAGGCTAAAACAGTACAACTCCGGTACCATTTGAAAATAACAAACTTTTGATTGAAGATAAACTACATAAATTCACCACATCTCTCTAGCTACTTCCTATCTTGTCGAGAGCTGCAAGAGAATGACTGGTAGTGGCAGTTAGGATAGGAGCTATATAGACAGCTCTGCTGTGGGTGATTCTCTTGCAGCTTCCTGTTGGGAAGGAGAATATCCCACAAGTAATGGATGATCCGTGGACTGGATACACCTTACAAGAGAAACCTATGCTTAAACAAAGATTATCCTGATAACTTAAAAAATGAAAGTAGAGCTGCAACAACTAATCGTCATAATCGATAATAATCGATTATGAAAATAGTTGTCAACGAATCTCATAATCGATTAGTTGGTTTGCAATTAGTTGATCTGTGCACAACACCAGCTACTTCACTCCAATGAACTCCTGCATATGGTATTGTGTTTTATGGTTATGGCCTTAGCCTAAAGGACGTCTACAGACGTCTACTTTTCACTTTTCAGGACAGTATACGTTTACAACTACCCCTGGCTTATGTGCAACCCAGATATAATAGTCATCATTTGGATTGTTTATATTAAATTTGGTGATTTGGAACTATGCTTTTCATGATATAGTGCCAAGCTTGTTGTTTACACCTTGCCCCTAGATTAAATTGATGTGCACTATTATCTGTTTGCACAATTATTAGTGTATTGCTTGCTATTGCTGATTATATGTACTGTATAAATAAATGTGTAAGGCTTTCTCCTGTTATTGATATACAGTCCTTAGCGCTTTTGATTTTTATTGTTTTTTTATATTTTTACTAAATTGTGATAATATGTACCAGATTCAACCTTTATAAGTATATATTCGTTATTTTTAGAGCGGACTAGATATTTCCCCTAACCTTATTGCTGGTTATTTATCATTGCATATAGATATTCAAGATATTTTTATTAGAATGAAGTCAAGGGTTACTTTATTGAGAGGCCCCTTGCCATGGTAGAAAACACATAGCATTGGTGAAGAGCTAACAAAGATAAATATCCCACTTTGGTGAAAGCCTTTTCTCTGCTGCAGGAAATATAGCTGCAAACAGAGAACCAGCCTTAGCCAGAAGCATGTGGACATGTTGAGATTTTTTCATTTCAATGCAAAGTTTCTGAAAGAGTGAATAACAGAATGTTATTAACAGTGATAGTCTAACTCTTTATAGTTCTACCTCTTTTCAAACAGTTTGTGGTTTTGTTTTGTATAATTATAAAACTGTGCTCTGCTGCATAAAAAAAAATTGAAGAAACAGTTGTGTTAATGTAAAGTTTTATTTTGAAGTTTATATTTGTAACACTCATTATGTGGATTTTAATTTAAAACATAGAAAACTATTATTGATTCTCTTTTTATCCGATTAGTCGATTAATCGAAAAAATAATCGGCCGATTAATCGATTATGAAAATAATCGTTAGTTGCAGCCCTAAATGAAAGAATAAGTTTGAACCAATTGATGGGAAATGTTAATATTAGTATTCGCCCAGCCAAAAGTGTGGGGGGGGGGGATAGTTATTCAGGACAGGGAGGTGTATGTAATGGACAGCACTAATGTAAAGCACTATGCCTTTTGAATGATGACAGAACTTTTACCAAGCTAAAATCAGATCCCACCAATAGTTTCTTATCTGATTTAAATAAACTATTGAATAATGGAGTAAAAGAAAAAAACAGAATTTATGTTTACCTGATAAATTACTTTCTCCAACGGTGTGTCCGGTCCACGGCGTCATCCTTACTTGTGGGATATTCTCTTCCCCAACAGGAAATGGCAAAGAGCCCAGCAAAGCTGGTCACATGATCCCTCCTAGGCTCCGCCTTCCCCAGTCATTCGACCGACGTAAAGGAGGAATATTTGCATAGGAGAAACCATATGATACCGTGGTGACTGTAGTTAAAGAAAATAAATTATCAGACCTGATTAAAAAACCAGGGCGGGCCGTGGACCGGACACACCGTTGGAGAAAGTAATTTATCAGGTAAACATAAATTCTGTTTTCTCCAACATAGGTGTGTCCGGTCCACGGCGTCATCCTTACTTGTGGGAACCAATACCAAAGCTTTAGGACACGGATGAAGGGAGGGAGCAAATCAGGTCACCTAGATGGAAGGCACCACGGCTTGCAAAACCTTTCTCCCAAAAATAGCCTCAGAAGAAGCAAAAGTATCAAACTTGTAAAATTTAGTAAAAGTGTGCAGTGAAGACCAAGTCGCTGCCTTACATATCTGATCAACAGAAGCCTCGTTCTTGAAGGCCCATGTGGAAGCCACAGCCCTAGTGGAATGAGCTGTGATTCTGTCAGGAGGCTGCCGTCCGGCAGTCTCATAAGCCAATCTGATGATGCTTTTAATCCAAAAAGAGAGAGAGGTAGAAGTTGCTTTTTGACCTCTCCTTTTACCAGAATAAACAACAAACAAGGAAGATGTTTGTCTAAAATCCTTTGTAGAAACAACTTTCGGAAGAAAACCAGGTTTAGTACGTAAAACCACCTTATCTGCATGGAACACCAGATAAGGAGGAGAACACTGCAGAGCAGATAATTCTGAAACTCTTCTAGCAGAAGAAATTGCAACCAAAAACAAAACTTTCCAAGATAATAACTTAATATCAACGGAATGTAAGGGTTCAAACGGAACCCCCTGAAGAACTGAAAGAACTAAATTGAGACTCCAAGGAGGAGTCAAAGGTTTGTAAACAGGCTTGATTCTAACCAGAGCCTGAACAAAGGCTTGAACATCTGGCACAGCTGCCAGCTTTTTGTGAAGTAACACAGACAAGGCAGAAATCTGTCCCTTCAAGGAACTAGCAGATAATCCTTTCTCCAAACCTTCTTGAAGGAAGGATAGAATCTTAGGAATTTTTACCTTGTCCCAAGGGAATCCTTTAGATTCACACCAACAGATATATTTTTTCCATATTTTGTGGTAAATTTTTCTAGTTACAGGCTTTCTGGCCTGAACAAGAGTATCAATGACAGAATCTGAGAACCCTCGCTTTGATAAGATCAAGCGTTCAATCTCCAAGCAGTCAGTTGGAGTGAGACCAGGTTCGGATGTTCGAACGGACCCTGAACAAGAAGGTCTCGTCTCAAAGGTAGCTTCCATGGTGGAGCCGATGACATATTCACCAGGTCTGCATACCAAGTCCTGCGTGGCCACGCAGGAGCTATCAAGATCACCGATGCTCTCTCCTAATTGATCCTGGCTACCAGCCTGGGGATGAGAGGAAACGGCGGGAATACATAAGCTAGTTTGAAGGTCCAAGGTGCTACTAGTGCATCTACTAGAGTCGCCTTGGGATCCCTGGATCTGGACCCGTAGCAAGGAACCTTGAAGTTCTGACGAGAGGCCATCAGATCCATGTCTGGAATGCCCCACAATTGAGTGATTTGGGCAAAGATTTCCGGATGGAGTTCCCACTCCCCCGGATGAAATGTCTGACGACTCAGAAAATCCGCTTCCCAATTTTCCACTCCTGGGATGTGGATTGCAGACAAGTGGCAGGAGTGAGTCTCCGCCCATTGAATGATTTTGGTCACTTCTTCCATCGCCAGGGAACTCCTTGTTCCCCCCTGATGGTTGATGTACGCAACAGTCGTCATGTTGTCTGATTGAAACCGTATGAACTTGGCCTTTGCTAGCTGAGGCCAAGCCTTGAGAGCATTGAGTATCGCTCTCAGTTCCAGAATATTTATCGGTAGAAGAGATTCTTCCCGAGACCAAAGACCCTGAGCTTTCAGGGGTCCCCAGACCGCGCCCCAGCCCACCAGACTGGCGTCGGTCGTGACAATGACCCACTCTGGTCTGCGGAAGCTCATCCCCTGTGACAGGTTGTCCAGGGACAGCCACCAACGGAGTGAATCTCTGGTCCTCTGATTTACTTGTATCGTCGGAGACAAGTCTGTATAGTCCCCATTCCACTGACTGAGCATGCACAGTTGTAATGGTCTTAGATGAATGCGTGCAAAAGGAACTATGTCCATTGCCGCTACCTATTACTTCCATGCACTGCGCTATGGAAGGAAGAGGAACAGAATGAAGTATTTGACAAGAGTTCAGAAGTTTTGATTTTCTGGCCTCTGTCAGAAAAATCCTCATTTCTAAGGAGTCTATTATTGTTCCCAAGAAGGGAACCCTTGTTGACGGAGACAGAGAACTTTTTTCTGCGTTCACTTTCCACCCGTGAGATCTGAGAAAGGCCAGGACAATGTCCGTGTGAGCCTTTGCTTGAGGGAGGGACGACGCTTGAATCAGAATGTCGTCCAAGTAAGGTACTACTGCAATGCCCCTTGGTCTTAGCACCGCTAGAAGGGACCCTAGTACCTTTGTGAAAATCCTTGGAGCAGTGGCTAATCCGAACGGAAGTGCCACAAACTGGTAATGCTTGTCCAGGAATGCGAACCTTAGGAACCGATGATGTTCCTTGTGGATAGGAATATGTAGATACGCATCCTTTAAATCCACCGTGGTCATGAATTGACCTTCCTGGATGGAAGGAAGAATAGTTCGAATGGTTTCCATTTTGAACGATGGAACCTTGAGAAACTTGTTTAGGATCTTGAGATCTAAGATTGGTCTGAATGTTCCCTCTTTTTTGGGAACTACGAACAGATTGGAGTAGAACCCCATCCCTTGTTCTCCTAATGGAACAGGATGAATCACTCCCATTTTTAACAGGTCTTCTACACAATGTAAGAATGCCTGTTTTTTTATGTGGTCTGAAGACAATTGAGACCTGTGGAACCTCCCCCTTGGGGGAAGCCCCTTGAATTCCAGAAGATAACCTTGGGAGACTATTTCTAGCGCCCAAGGATCCAGAACATCTCTTGCCCAAGCCTGAGCGAAGAGAGAGAGTCTGCCCCCCACCAGATCCGGTCCCGGATCGGGGGCCAACATCTCATGCTGTCTTGGTAGCAGTGGCAGGTTTCTTGGCCTGCTTTCCTTTGTTCCAGCCTTGCATTGGTCTCCAGGCTGGCTTGGCTTGAGAAGTATTACCCTCTTGCTTAGAGGACGTAGCACTTGGGGCTGGTCCGTTTCTGCGAAAGGGACGAAAATTAGGTTTATTTTTGGCCTTGAAAGACCTATCCTGAGGAAGGGCGTGGCCCTTGCCCCCAGTGATATCAGAGATAATCTCTTTCAAGTCAGGGCCAAACAGCGTTTTCCCCTTGAAAGGAATGTTAAGCAATTTGTTCTTGGAAGACGCATCCGCTGACCAAGATTTTAACCAAAGCGCTCTGCGCGCCACAATAGCAAAACCAGAATTTTTCGCCGCTAACCTAGCCAATTGCAAAGTGGCGTCTAGGGTGAAAGAATTAGCCAATTTGAGAGCACGAATTCTGTCCATAATCTCCTCATAAGAAGAAGAATTATTATTGATCGCCTTTTCTAGCTCATCGAACCAGAAACACGCGGCTGTAGTGACAGGAACAATGCATGAAATTGGTTGTAGAAGGTAACCTTGCTGAACAAACATCTTTTTAAGCAAACCTTCTAATTTTTTATCCATAGGATCTTTGAAAGCACAACTATCTTCTATGGGTATAGTGGTGCGTTTGTTTAGAGTAGAAACCGCCCCCTCGACCTTGGGGACTGTCTGCCATAAGTCCTTTCTGGGGTCGACCATAGGAAACAATTTTTTAAATATGGGGGAGGGACGAAAGGTATACCGGGCCTTTCCCATTCTTTATTTACAATGTCCGCCACCCGCTTGGGTATAGGAAAAGCTTCGGGGGGCCCCGGGACCTCTAGGAACTTGTCCATTTTACATAGTTTCTCTGGAATGATCAAATTTTCACAATCATCCAGAGTGGATAACACCTCCTTAAGCAGAGCGCGGAGATGTTCCAATTTAAATTTAAATGTAATAACATCAGGTTCAGCTTGTTGAGAAATTTTCCCTAAATCTGAAATTTCTCCCTCAGACAAAACCTCCCTGGCCCCCTCAGACTGGTGTAGGGGCCCTTCAGAACCAATATCATCAGCGTCCTCATGCTCTTCAGTATTTTCTAAAACAGAGCAGTCGCGCTTTCGCTGATAAGTGGGCATTTTGGCTAAAATGTTTTTGATAGAATTATCCATTACAGCCGTTAATTGTTGCATAGTAAGGAGTATTGGCGCGCTAGATGTACTAGGGGCCTCCTGTGTGGGCAAGACTGGTGTAGACGAAGGAGGGGATGATGCAGTACCATGCTTACTCCCCTCACTTGAGGAATCATCTTGGGCATCATTTTCTCTAAATTTTGTGTCACATAAATCACATCTATTTAAATGAGAAGGAACCTTGGCTTCCCCACATGCAGAACACAGTCTATCTGGTAGTTCAGACATGTTAAACAGGCAAAAACTTGATAACAAAGTACAAAAAAACGTTTTAAAATAAACCGTTACTGTCACTTTAAATTTTAAACTGAACATACTTTATTACTGCAATTGCGAAAAAGTATGAAGGAATTGTTCAAAATTCACCAACATTTCACCACAGTGTCATAAAGCCTTAAAAGTATTGCACACCAAATTTGGAAGCTTTAACCCTTAAAATAACGGAACCGGAGCCGTTTTTATATTTAACCCCTTTACAGTCCCTGGTATCTGCTTTGCTGAGACCCAACCAAGCCCAAAGGGGAATACGATACCAAATGACGCCTTCAGAAAGTCTTTTCTATGTATCAGAGCTCCTCACACATGCATCTGCATGTCATGCTTCTCAAAAACAAGTGCGCAATACAGGCGCGAAAATGAGACTCTGCCTATGATTAGGGAAAGCCCCTAGAGAATAAGGTGTCCAATACAGTGCCTGCCGGTTATTTTACATAATTCCCAAGATTAAAATAATTCCTCAAGGCTATGGAGTATAAAATATAAATCGATTTAGCCCAGAAAATGTCTACAGTCTTAGGCCCAGATTTGGAGTTCGGCGGTAAAAGGGCTGTTAACGCTCCGCGGGCTTTTTTCTGGCCGCACCATAAATTTAACTCTGGTATCGAGAGTTAAAACAAATGCTGCGTTAGGCTCCAAAAAAGGAGCGTAGGGCATTTTTACCGCAAATGCAACTCTCGATACCAGAGTTGCTTACGGACGCGGCCAGCCTCAAAAACGTGCTCGTGCACGATTCTCCCATAGGAAACAATGGGACTGTTTGAGCTGAAAAAAAACCTAACACCTGCAAAAAAGCAGTGTTCAGCTCCTAACGCAGCCCCATTGTTTCCTATGGAGAAACACTTCCTACGTCTGCACCTAACACCCTAACATGAACCCCAAGTCTAAACACCCCTAACCTTACACTTATTAACCCCTAATCTGCCGCCCCCGCTATCGCTGACCCCTGCATTACAGTTTTAACCCCTAATCTTCCGCTCCGTAAACCGCCGCAACCTACGTTATCCCTATGTACCCCTAATCTGCTGCCCTAACATCGCCGACCCCTATGTTATATTTATTAACCCCTAATCTGCCCCCCACAACGTCGCCGACACCTGCCTACACTTATTAACCCCTAATCTGCCGAGCGGACCTGAGCGCTACTATAATAAAGTTATTAACCCCTAATCCGTCTCACTAACCCTATCATAAATAGTATTAACCCCTAATCTGCCCTCCCTAACATCGCCGACACCTACCTTCAATTATTAACCCCTAATCTTCCGATCGGAGCTCACCGCTATTCTAATAAATGTATTAACCCCTAAAGCTAAGTCTAACCCTAACACTAACACCCCCCTAACTTAAATATAATTTTAATCTAACGAAATAAATTAACTCTTATTAAATAAATTAATCCTATTTAAAGCTAAATACTTACCTGTAAAATAAATCCTAATATAGCTACAATATAAATTATAATTATATTATAGCTATTTTAGGATTAATATTTATTTTACAGGCAACTTGGTATTTATTTTAACTAGGTACAATAGCTATTAAATAGTTAAGAACTATTTAATAGTTACCTAGTTAAAATAATAACAAATTTACCTGTAAAATAAATCCTAACCTAAGATATAATTAAACCTAACACTACCCTATCAATAAAATAATTAAATAAACTACCTACAATTACCTACAATTAACCTAACACTACACTATCAATAAATTAAATAAACACAATTGCTACAAATAAATACAATTAAATAAACTAGCTAAAGTACAAAAAATAAAAAAGAACTAAGTTACAGAAAATAAAAAAATATTTACAAACATAAGAAAAATATTACAACAATTTTAAACTAATTACACCTACTCTAAGCCCCCTAATAAAATAACAAAGCCCCCCAAAATAATAAATTCCCTACCCTATTCTAAATTAAAAAAGTTACAAGCTCTTTTACCTTACCAGCCCTGAACAGGGCCCTTTGCGGGGCATGCCCCAAGAAGTTCAGCTCTTTTGCCTGTTAAAAAAAACATACAATACCCCCCCCCCCAACATTACAACCCACCACCCACATACCCCTAATCTAACCCAAACCCCCCTTAAATAAACCTAACACTAATCCCCTGAAGATCTTCCTACCTTGTCTTCACCATACCAGGTTCACCGATCCGTCCTGGCTCCAAGATCTTCATCCAACCCAAGCGGGGGCTAGACATCCACTGAAGAAGTCCAGAAGAGGGTCCAAAGTCTTCCTCCTATCCGGCAAGAAGAGGACATCCAGACCGGCAAACATCTTCTCCAAGCGGCATCTTCGATCTTCTTCCATCCGGTGCGGAGCGGGTCCATCTTGAAGCAGGCGACGCGGATCCATCCTCTTCTTCCGATGTCTCCCGACGAATGACGGTTCCTTTAAGGGACGTCATCCAAGATGGCGTCCCTCGAATTCCGATTGGCTGATAGGATTCTATCAGCCAATCGGAATTAAGGTAGGAATTTTCTGATTGGCTGATGGAATCAGCCAATCAGAATCAAGTTCAATCCGATTGGCTGATCCAATCAGCCAATCAGATTGAGCTCGCATTCTATTGGCTGATCGGAACAGAATCAATCAGAATGTTCCTACCTTAATTCCGATTGGCTGATAGAATCCTATCAGCCAATCGGAATTCGAGGGACGCCATCTTGGATGACGTCCCTTAAAGGAACCGTCATTAGTCGGGAGACATCGGAAGAAGAGGATGGATCCGCGTCGCCTGCTTCAAGATGGACCCGCTCCGCACCGGATGGAAGAAGATCGAAGATGCCGCTTGGAGAAGATGTTTGCCGGTCCGGATGTCCTCTTCTTGCCGGATAGGAGGAAGACTTTGGAGCACCGGATTATGGATCGCCAACCCCCGCTTGGGTTGGATGAAGATCTTGGAGCCAGGACGGATCGGTGATACCTGGATGGTGAAGACAAGGTAGGAAGATCTTCAGGGGCTTAGTGTTAGGTTTATTTAAGGGGGGTTTGGGTTAGATTAGGGGTATGTGGGTGGTGGGTTGTAATGTTGGGGGGGGGGGTATTGTATTTATTCTTTTACAGGCAAAAGAGCTGAAATTCTTGGGGCATGCCCCGCAAAGGGCCCTGTTCAGGGCTGGTAAGGTAAAAGAGCTTGTAACCTTTTTAATTTAGAATAGGGTAGGGAATTTTTTATTTTGGGGGGCTTTGTTATTTTATTAGGGGGCTTAGAGTAGGTGTAATTAGTTTAAAATTGTTGTAATATTTTTCTTATGTTTGTAAATATTTTTTTATTTTCTGTAACTTAGTTCTTTTTTATTTTTTGTACTTTAGCTAGTTTATTTAATTGTAGTTATTTGTAGCATTTGTATTTAATTTATTTATTGATAGTGTAGTGTTAGGTTAATTGTAGGTAATTGTAGGTAGTTTATTTAATTATTTTATTGATAGGGTAGTGTTAGGTTTAATTATAACTTAGGTTAGGATTTATTTTACAGGTAAATTTGTTATTATTTTAACTAGGTAACTATTAAATAGTTCTTAACTATTTAATAGCTATTGTACCTGGTTAAAAACAGAATTTATGTTTACCTGATAAATTACTTTCTCCAACGGTGTGTCCGGTCCACGGCGTCATCCTTACTTGTGGGATATTCTCTTCCCCAACAGGAAATGGCAAAGAGCCCAGCAAAGCTGGTCACATGATCCCTCCTAGGCTCCGCCTACCCCAGTCATTCGACCGACGTTAAGGAGGAATATTTGCATAGGAGAAACCATATGATACCTTGGTGACTGTAGTTAAAGAAAATAAATTATCAGACCTGATTAAAAAACCAGGGCGGGCCGTGGACCGGACACACCGTTGGAGAAAGTAATTTATCAGGTAAACATAAATTCTGTTTTCTCCAACATAGGTGTGTCCGGTCCACGGCGTCATCCTTACTTGTGGGAACCAATACCAAAGCTTTAGGACACGGATGAAGGGAGGGAGCAAATCAGGTCACCTAAATGGAAGGCACCACGGCTTGCAAAACCTTTCTCCCAAAAACAGCCTCAGAAGAAGCAAAAGTATCAAACTTGTAAAATTTGGTAAAAGTGTGCAGTGAAGACCAAGTCGCTGCCCTACATATCTGATCAACAGAAGCCTCGTTCTTGAAGGCCCATGTGGAAGCCACAGCCCTAGTGGAATGAGCTGTGATTCTTTCAGGAGGCTGCCGTCCGGCAGTCTCGTAAGCCAATCTGATGATGCTTTTAATCCAAAAAGAGAGAGAGGTAGAAGTTGCTTTTTGACCTCTCCTTTTACCAGAATAAACAACAAACAAGGAAGATGTTTGTCTAAAATCCTTTGTAGCATCTAAATAGAATTTTAGAGCGCGAACAACATCCAAATTGTGCAACAAACGTTCCTTCTTCGAAACTGGTTTCGGACACAAAGAAGGCACGACTATCTCCTGGTTAATGTTTTTGTTAGAAACAACTTTTGGAAGAAAACCAGGTTTAGTACGTAAAACCACCTTATCTGCATGGAACACCAGATAAGGAGGAGAACACTGCAGAGCAGATAATTCTGAAACTCTTCTGGCAGAAGAAATTGCAACCAAAAACAAAACTTTCCAAGATAATAACTTAATATCAACGGAATGTAAGGGTTCAAACGGAACCCCCTGAAGAACTGAAAGAACTAAGTTGAGACTCCAAGGGGGAGTCAAAGGTTTGTAAACAGGCTTAATTCTAACCAGAGCCTGAACAAAGGCTTGAACATCTGGCACAGCTGCCAGCTTTTTGTGGAGTAACACAGACAAGGCAGAAATCTGTCCCTTCAAGGAACTTGCAGATAATCCTTTCTCTAATCCTTCTTGAAGAAAGGATAGAATCTTAGGAATCTTTACCTTGTCCCAAGGGAATCCTTTAGATTCACACCAACAGATATATTTTTTCCATATTTTGTGGTAAATTTTTCTAGTTACAGGCTTTCTGGCCTGAACAAGAGTATCAATAACAGAATCTGAGAACCCTCGTTTTGATAAGATCAAGCGTTCAATCTCCAAGCAGTCAGCTGGAGTGAGACCAGATTCGGATGTTCGAACGGACCTTGAACAAGAAGGTCTCGTCTCAAAGGTAGCTTCCATGGTGGAGCCGATGACATATTCACCAGCTCTGCATACCAAGTCCTGCGTGGCCACGCAGGAGCTATCAAGATCACCGACGCCTTCTCCTGACGGATCCTGGCTACCAGCCTGGGGATGAGAGGAAACGGCGGGAATACATAAGCTAGTTTGAAGGTCCAAGGTGCTACTAGTGCATCTACTAGAGTCGCCTTGGGATCCCTGGATCTGGACCCGTAGCAAGGAACCTTGAAGTTCTGACGAGAGGCCATCAGATCCATGTCTGGAATGCCCCACAGTTGAGTAATTTGGGCAAAGATTTCCGGATGGAGTTCCCACTCCCCCGGATGTAATGTCTGACGACTCAGAAAATCCGCTTCCCAATTTTCCACTCCTGGGATGTGGATTGCAGACAGGTGGCAGGAGTGAGTCTCCGCCCATTGAATGATTTTGGTCACTTCTTCCATCGCCAGGGAACTCCTTGTTCCCCCCTGATGGTTGATGTACGCAACAGTCGTCATGTTGTCTGATTGAAACCGTATGAACTTGGCCTTTGCTAGCTGAGGCCAAGCCTTGAGAGCATTGAATATCGCTCTTAGTTCCAGAATATTTATCGGTAGAAGAGATTCTTCCCGAGACCAAAGACCCTGAGCTTTCAGGGATCCCCAGACCGCGCCCCAGCCCATCAGACTGGCGTCGGTAGTGACAATGACCCACTCTGGTCTGCGGAAGGTCATCCCTTGTGACGGGTTGTCCAGGGACAGCCACCAACGGAGTGAGTCTCTGGTCCTCTGATTTACTTGTATCTTCGGAGACAAGTCTGTATAGTCCCCATTCCACTGACTGAGCATGCACAGTTGTAATGGTCTTAGATGAATGCGCGCAAAAGGAACTATGTCCATTGCCGCTACCATCAAACCTATTACTTCCATGCACTGCGCTATGGAAGGAAGAGGAACGGAATGAAGTGTCCGACAAGAGTTTAGAAGTTTTGTTTTTCTGGCCTCTGTCAGAAAAATCCTCATTTCTAAGGAGTCTATTATTGTTCCCAAGAAGGGAACCCTTGTCAACGGAGATAGAGAACTCTTTTCCACGTTCACTTTCCATCCGTGAGATCTGAGAAAGGCCAGGACTATGTCCGTGTGAGCCTTTGCTTGAGGAAGGGACGACGCTTGAATCAGAATGTCGTCCAAGTAAGGTACTACTGCAATGCCCCTTGGTCTTAGCACCGCTAGAAGGGACCCTAGTACCTTTGTGAAAATCCTTGGAGCAGTGGCTAATCCGAAAGGAAGCGCCACGAACTGGTAATGCTTGTCCAGGAATGCGAACCTTAGGAACCGATGATGTTCCTTGTGGATAGGAATATGTAGATACGCATCCTTTAAATCCACCGTGGTCATGAATTGACCTTCCTGGATGGAAGGAAGAATTGTTCGAATGGTTTCCATTTTGAACGATGGAACCTTGAGAAACTTGTTTAAGATCTTGAGATCTAAGATTGGTCTGAACGTTCCCTCTTTTTTGGGAACTATGAACAGATTGGAGTAGAACCCCATCCCTTGTTCTCCTAATGGAACAGGATGAATCACTCCCATTTTTAACAGGTCTTCTACACAATGTAAGAATGCCTGTCTTTTTATGTGGTCTGAAGACAATTGAGACCTGTGGAACCTCCCCCTTGGGGGAAGCCCCTTGAATTCCAGAAGATAACCTTGGGAGACTATTTCTAGTGCCCAAGGATCCAGAACATCTCTTGCCCAAGCCTGAGCGAAGAGAGTCTGCCCCCCACCAGATCCGGTCCCGGATCGGGGGCCAACATTTCATGCTGTCTTGGTAGCAGTGGCAGGTTTCTTGGCCTGCTTTCCCTTGTTCCAGCCTTGCATTGGTCTCCAGGCTGGCTTGGCTTGAGAAGTATTACCCTCTTGCTTAGAGGACGTAGCACTTGGGGCTGGTCCGTTTCTACGAAAGGGACGAAAATTAGGTTTATTTTTGGCCTTGAAAGACCTATCCTGAGGAAGGGCGTGGCCCTTACCCCCAGTGATATCAGAGATAATCTCTTTCAAGTCAGGGCCAAACAGCGTTTTCCCCTTGAAAGGAATGTTAAGGAGTTTGTTCTTGGAAGACGCATCAGCTGACCAAGATTTCAACCAAAGCGCTCTGCGCGCCACAATAGCAAACCCAGAATTCTTTGCCGCTAACCTAGCCAATTGCAAAGTGGCGTCTAGGGTGAAAGAATTAGCCAATTTGAGAGCACGGATTCTGTCCATAATCTCCTCATAAGGAGGAGAATCACTATCGATCGCCTTTACTAGCTCATCGAACCAGAAACACGCGGCTGTAGTGACAGGGACAATGCATGAAATTGGTTGTAGAAGGTAACCCTGCTGAACAAACATCTTTTTAAGCAAACCTTCTAATTTTTTATCCATAGGATCTTTGAAAGCACAACTATCTTCTATGGGTATAGTGGTGCGTTTGTTTAAAGTAGAAACCGCTCCCTCGACCTTGGGGACTGTCTGCCATAAGTCCTTTCTGGGGTCGACCATAGGAAACAATTTTTTAAATATGGGGGGAGGGACGAAAGGTATACCGGGCCTTTCCCATTCTTTATTTACAATGTCCGCCACCCGCTTGGGTATAGGAAAAGCTTCTGGGAGCCCCGGGACCTCTAGGAACTTGTCCATTTTACATAGTTTCTCTGGGATGATCAAATTCTCACAATCATCCAGAGTGGATAATACCTCCTTAAGCAGAGCGCGGAGATGTTCCAACTTAAATTTAAATGTAATCACATCGGGTTCAGCTTGTTGAGAAATTTTCCCTGAATCTGAAATTTCTCCCTCAGACAAAACCTCCCTGGCCCCCTCAGACTGGTGTAGGGGCATTTCAGAACCATTATCATCAGCGTCCTCATGCTCTTCAGTATCTAAAACAGAGCAGTCGCGCTTACGCTGATAAGTGGGCATTTTGGCTAAAATGTTTTTGATAGAATTATCCATTACAGCCGTTAATTGTTGCATAGTAAGGAGTATTGGCGCGCTAGATGTACTAGGGGCCTCCTGAGTGGGCAAGACTCGTGTAGACGAAGGAGGGAATGATGCAGTACCATGCTTACTCCCCTCACTTGAGGAATCATCTTGGGCATCATTTTCAGTGTCACATAAATCACATTTATTTAAATGAGAAGGAACCCTGGCTTCCCCACATTCAGAACACAGTCTATCTGGTAGTTCAGACATGTTAAACAGGCATAAACTTGATAACAAAGTACAAAAAACGTTTTAAAATAAAACCGTTACTGTCACTTTAAATTTTAAACTGAACACACTTTATTACTGCAATTGCGAAAAAGTATGAAGGAATTGTTCAAAATTCACCAAAATTTCACCACAGTGTCTTAAAGCCTTAAAAGTATTGCACACCAAATTTGGAAGCTTTAACCCTTAAAATAACGGAACCGGAGCCGTTTTTAACTTTAACCCCTTTACAGTCCCTGGTATCTGCTTTGCTGAGACCCAACCAAGCCCAAAGGGGAATACGATACCAAATGACGCCTTCAGAAAGTCTTTTCTATGTATCAGAGCTCCTCACACATGCGACTGCATGTCATGCCTCTCAAAAACAAGTGCGCAATACCGGCGCGAAAATGAGGCTCTGCCTATGATTAGGGAAAGCCCCTAAAGAATAAGGTGTCTAAAACAGTGCCTGCCGATATTATTTTACCAAAATACCCAGATTAAATGATTCCTCAAGGCTAAATATGTGTAATATATGAATCGATTTAGCCCAGAAAATGTCTACAGTCTTAATAAGCCCTTGTGAAGCCCTTATTTACTGTCTGAATAAAAATGGCTTACCGGATCCCATAGGGAAAATGACAGCTTCCAGCATTACATCGTCTTGTTAGAATGTGTCATACCTCAAGCAGCAAAAGACTGCTCACTGTTCCCCCAACTGAAGTTAATTCCTCTCAACAGTCCTGTGTGGAACAGCCATGGATTTTAGTAACGGTTGCTAAAATCATTTTCCTCTTACAAACAGAAATCTTCATCTCTTTTCTGTTTCAGAGTAAATAGTACATACCAGCACTATTTTAAAATAACAAACTCTTGATTGAATAATAAAAACTACAGTTAAACACTAAAAAACTCTAAGCCATCTCCGTGGAGATGTTGCCTGTACAACGGCAAAGAGAATGACTGGGGTAGGCAGAGCCTAGGAGGGATCATGTGACCAGCTTTGCTGGGCTCTTTGCCATTTCCTGTTGGGGAAGAGAATATCCCACAAGTAAGGATGACGCCGTGGACCGGACACACCTATGTTGGAGAAATAATTACAAAGTTGCCTGTAAAATAAATATTAATCCTAAAATAGCTATAATATAATTATAATTTATATTGTAGCTATATTAGGATTTATTTTACAGGTAAGTATTTAGCTTTAAATAGGAATAAGTTATTTAATAAGAGTTAATTTATTTCGTTAGATAAAAATTATATTTAACTTAGGGGGGTGTTAGTGTTAGGGTTAGACTTAGCTTTAGGGGTTAATCCATTTATTAGAATAGCGGTGAGCTCCGATCGGAAGTTTAGGGGTTAATAATTGAAGGTAGGTGTCGGCGATGTTAGGGAGGGCAGATTAGGGGTTAATACTATTTATGATAGGGTTAGTGAGGCGGATTAGGGGTTAATAACTTTATTATAGTAGCGCTCAGGTCCGCTCGGCAGATTAGGGGTTAATAAGTGTAGGTAGGTGTCGGCGACGTTGTGGGGGGCAGATTAGGGGTTAATAAATATAACATAGGGGTCGGCGATGTTAGGGCAGCAGATTAGGGGTACATAGGGATAACGTAGGTGGCAGCGTTTTACGGAGCGGCAGATTAGGGGTTAAAAGTGTAATGCAGGGGTCAGCGATAGCGTGGGCGGCAGATTAGGGGTTAATAAGTGTAAGGCTAGGGGTGTTTAGACTCGGGGTACATGTTAGGGTGTTAGGTGCAGACGTAGGAAGTGTTTCCCCATAGGAAACAATGGGGCTGCGTTAGGAGCTGAACGCTGCTTTTTTGCAGGTGTTAGGTTTTTTTTCAGCTCAAACAGCCCCATTGTTTCCTATGGGAGAATCGTGCACGAGCACGTTTTTGATGCCGGCCGCGTCCGTAAGCAGCTCTGGTATCGAGAGTTGCATTTGCGGTAAAAATGCTCTACGCTCCTTTTTTGGAGCCTAACGCAGCATTTGTTTGAACTCTCGATACCAGAGTTAAATTTATGGTGCGGCCAGAAAAAAACCCGCGGAGCGTTAACAGCCCTTTTACCGCCGAACTCTAAATCTAGGCCTTAGTCAATTCCATTCCTAGAAAAATATTTTACTGCACATACCTTATCTGCAGGAAAACCTGCACGCCATTCCCCCTCTGAAGTACCTCACTCCTCAGAATGTGTGAGAACAGCAAATGGATCTTAGTTACGTCTGCTAAGATCATAGAAAAACGCAGGCAGATTCTTCTTCCAAATACTGCCTGAGATAAACAGCACACTCCGGTGCCATTTAAAAATAACAAACTTTTGATTGAAGAATAAACTAAGTAGAAAGCACCACAGACTCTCACAACCTCCAATCTATGTTGAGGCTTGCAAGAGAATGACTGAATATGGCAGTTAGGGGAGGAGCTATATAGCAGCTTTGCTGTGGGTGGACTCTTGCAGCTTCCTGTTGGGAAGGAGAATATATTCCATAAGTAATGGATGATCCGTGGACTGGATACACTTAACAAGAGAAACACCTGCCTTAAAGTGACAGGGCGGGCCGTGGACTGGATACACCACAAGAGAAAGAAATTTATCAGGTAAGCATAAATTTTGTTTTCTCTTGTAAGGTGTATCCAGTCCACGGGTTCATTCATTACTTGTGGGATACCAATACCAAAGCTTTAGGACACGGATGAAGGGAGGGACAAGGCAGGTACTTAAACAGAAGGCACCACTGCCTGTAAGACCTTTCTCCCAAAAATAGCCTCTGAGGAAGCAAAAGTATCAAATTTGTAGAATTTAGAAAAAGTATGAAGCGAAGACCAAGTCGCCGCCTTACAAATCTGTTCAACAGAGGCCTCATGTTTAATAGCCCATGTGGAAGCTACCGCTCTAGTAGAATGAGCTGTAATTCTTTCAGGAGGCTGCTGGCCAGCAGTCTCATAGGCTAAACGAATTATGCTTCTTAGCCAAAAAGAAAGAGAAGTTGCCGAAGCCTTTTGGCCTCTCCTTCTTCCAGAGTAGACAACAAACAATGCAGAAAATCCTTAGTAGCTTGCAAATAAAACTTTAAAGCACGAACCACGTCAAGATTGTGTAACAGACGTTCCTTCGTTGAAGAAGGATTAGTACACAGTGACGGAACAACAATTTCCTGATTGATATTCCTATTAGATACTACCTTAGGAAGAAAACCAGGTTTGGTAAGCAAAACTAACTTATCTGCATGGAAGATCAGATAAGAAGAATCACACTGCAAGGCAGATAACTCTGAAACTCTTCGAGCCGAAGAGATAGCTACTGAAAACAGAACTTTCCAAGATAAAAGCTTGATATCTATGGAATGCAAGGGTTCAAACGGAACCCCTAGAAGAACCTTAAGAACTAAATTTAAACTCCATGACGGAGCAACAGGTTTAAACACAGGCCTGATTCTAACCAAAGCCTGACAAAACGCCTGAACGCCTGGAACATCAGCCAGGCGCTTGTGCAAAAGAATAGACAGAGCAGAAATCTGTCCCTTTAAGGAACTAGCCGATAATCCCTTTTCCAATCCTTCTTGGAGAAAAGATAGTATCCTGGGAATCCTGACCTTACTCCACGAGTAACCCTTGGATTCACACCAATGAAGATATTTACACCATATCTTATGATAGATTTTCCTGGTGACAGGCTTTCGAGCCTGAATCAAGGTATCAATGACTGACTCGGAGAAACCACGTTTTGATAAAATCAAGCGTTCAATCTCCAAGCAGTCAGATGCAGAGAAAACTAGATTTGGATGTTTGAATGGACCTTGGAGTAGAAGGTCCTGCCTCAGCGGCAGAGTCCATGGTGGAAAGGATGACATGTCCACCAGATCTGCATACCAAGTCCTGCGTGGCTACACAGGTGCTATCAAAATCACTGAAGCTCTCTCTTGCTTGATCTTGGCAATCAGACAAGGGAGGAGAGGAAATGGTGGAAATACATAAGCCAGGCTGAAGGACCCGGGCACTGCTAGAGCATCTATCAGCATCGCCTGGGGATCCCTCGACCTGGACCCGTAACGAAGTAGCTTGGCGTTTTGACAAGACGCCATCAGTTCCAGTTCTGGTTTGCCCCATAATTGAATCAGCTGGGCAAATACCTCCGGGTGGAGCTCCCACTCCTCCGGATGAAAAGTCTGCCGACTTAGAAAGTCCGCCTCCCAGTTCTCTACTCCTGGGATATGGATAGCAGATAGATGGCAAGAGTGAACCTCCGCCCATAGAATTATCTTTGAAACTTCCATCATTGCCAGGGGACTCTTTGTTCCCCCCTGATGGTTGATATAGGCTACAGTCGTGATATTGTCCGACTGAAATCTGATGAACTTGACCGCAGCTAGCTGAGGCCAAGCCTGAAGAGCATTGAATATCGCTCTGAGTTCTAGAATGTTTATTGGAAGGAGGGCTTCTCCTGAGTCCACGAACCCTGAGCCTTCAGGGAGTTCCAGACCGCACCCCAGCCCAGAAGGCTGGCATCTGTCGTCACTATAGTCCACTCTGGCCTGCGGAAACTCATTCCCCTGGACAGGTGAACCCGAGATAACCACCAGAGAAGAGAATCCCTGGTCTTTTGATCCACATTTAACAGAGGAGACAAATCTGTATAGTCCCCATTCCACTGATTGAGCATGCAAAGTTGCAGTGGTCTGAGATGTAGGCGGGCAAACGGAACTATGTCCATTGCCGCTACCATTAGGCCGATCATTTCCATACACTGAGCCACTGACGGCCGAGAAGTGGAATGAAGAACATGGCAGGAAGTTAGAAGCTTTGATATCCTGACCTCCGTCAGAAAAATCTTAATTTCTACTGAATCTATCAGAGTTCCTAGGAAGGAAACTCTTGTGAAGGGAGAAAGAGAACTCTTTTCTCTGTTCACTTTCCACCCGTGAGACCTCAGAAAGGCCAGAACAATTTTTGAAAAGTCGACGCCTGAATCAGAATGGCGCCGTGGCTCACCCGAAGGGAAGAGCCACAAACTGGTAATGCCTGTCTAGGAAGGCGAACCTTAGGGACTGATGATGCTCTCTGTGAATCGGAATGTGTAGATAAGCATCCTTTAAGTCCACGGTAGTCATATATTGACCCTCCTGGATCATCAGGAGGATGGTTCGAATTGTCTCCATTTTGAAGGATGGGACCCTGAGAAATTTGTTTAGGATTTTGAGATACAAGATTGGTCTGAAATTTCCCTCTTTTTTGGGAACTATAAACAGGTTTGAATAGAAACCCTGTCCCTGTTCCTCTCTTGGAACTGGGTGGATCACTCCCATAACCAGTAGGTCTTGAACGCAACGTAAGAATGCCTCTCTCTTTATCTGGTATGCAGATAATTGTGAGAGATGAAATCTCCCCTTTGGAGATGAACCTTTGAATTCCAGAAGATAACCCTGGGAAACAATCTCTAGTGCCCAGGGATCCTGGACCTCTCTTGCCCAAGCCTGGGCGAAGAGAGAAAGTCTGCCCCCTACTAGATCCGGTCCCGGATCGGGGGCTATCCCTTCATGCTGTCTTAGAGGCAGCAGCAGGCTTCTTGGCCTGCTTCCCTTTGTTCCAAGTCTGGTTAGGTCTCCAGACTGGTTTGGACTGGGTGAAATTTCCCTCTTGTTTTGCATTAGAGGAAACAGAAGCTGCGCCACCCTTGAAGTTTCGAAAGGAACGAAAATTATTCTGCTTGGTCCTTAATTTGCTGGATCATCTCTGACATTACTGGAGGAAAGGCATGACCCTTTCCTCCAGTAATGTCAGAGATGATCTCCTTCAGACCAGGCCCGAATAGGGTCTGTCCCTTGAAGGGGATGTTAAGAAGCTTAGACTTTGAAGTAACGTCTGCTGACCAGGACTTAAGCCATAGCACCCTGCGCGCCAGAATGGCAAAACCTTAATTCTTAGCCGTCAGCTTGGTTAAATAAAAAACGACATCAGAAATAAAGGAATTAGCTAATTTAAGAGCTTTAATCCTGTCTAAAATATCATCTAAAGGGGTCTCCACCTGTAGAGCCTCCTCAAGAGACTCGAACCAGAAAGCCGCTGCAGCAGTAACTGGGGCAATGCGTGCAAGAGGCTGGAGAATAAAACCTTGATGTATAAAAATTTTCTTAAGGAGACCCTCCAATTTTTTATCCATAGGATCTAGGAAAGCACAACTGTCCTCGACGGGGATAGTTTTACGCTTCGCTAGGGTAGAGACTGCTCCCTCCACCTTAGGGACCGTCTGCCACGAGTCCCGTATGGCGGCATCTATGGGAAACATCTTTTTAAAAGCAGGAGGGGGAGAGAACGGCACACCTGGTCTATCCCATTCCTTAGTAATAATTTCCGAAAACCTCTTAGGGACTGGAAAAACATCAGTGTAAACAGGCACTGCAAAGTACTTGTCCATCTTATACAATTTCTCTGGAACTACAATGAGTTCACAGTCATCCAGAGTCGCTAAAACCTCCCTAAGCAATAAGCGGAGGTGTTCGAGCTTAAATTTAAACGCTGTAATTTCAGAATCAGACTGAAGTAACGCCTTCCCTGAATCTGAAATGTCACCCACAGATAGAAGCTCTCCTGCCTCAGCTTCTGAATATTGTGAGGGTATATCAGACACAGGTATTAAAGCGTCAGAAAGCTCTGTATTAGTTCTGGCCCCAGAGTTGTCTCGCTTTCCTTGTAACCCTGGCAGTTTGGACAATACCTCTGTAAGGGTATTAGTCATAACTGCCGCCATGTCCTGTAAGGTAAAAGAATTAGACGCGCTAGATGTACTTGGCGTCACTTGAGCGGGAGTTATAGGTTCTGACACATGGGGAGAGCTAGATGGCATAATCTCCCTTTTTTCAGTCAGAGAATCCTCTGAAGATAAATCTTTAAGCGCCATAATATGGTCTTTATAGTTTATAGAAATTTCAGTACATTTGGTACACATTCTAAGAGGGGGTTCCACCATGGCTTCCAAACATATTGAACAAGGAGTTTCCTCTATGTCAGACATGTTTAACAGACTAGTAATGAGACAAGCAAGCTTGGAAAACACTTTAATAAAGGTGAAACAGTAATTAAACAAAAACGTTACTGTGCCTTTAAGAGAAAAAACTAGCACTTAAACTGCAAAACAGTGTAAAAATATAGTAAAGTCTTTGAAATTTTTACAGTGTGTTTAAGGGACTAAAGCAACATTGCACCCACTTGCAAATGGATGATTAACCCCATAGCCCCCAAACCGGATTCAAAAATGTCAACCACTGGTAAAAAACAGTTGAGCAACTGCCACAGCTCTGCTGAGGCTCCTACCTGCCCTCAAATACATTTTGGTGAAGGAATAAACCCCTTATAATGGTCCTCAGATGCCAAAAGACTCCTCTAGGGAAGCTGGATGTCTCAGTCTGAATTAAAACTGTGCAGCAATAGCGCTAAAATAGGCCCCTCCCACCATGTACTGGATGTCAGAGGGGCCTTAAGAAAATACTCCTAGGAGTATCTGACTAGCCATGTGGAAAACTAGGCCCCAAATAAAGATTTATCTCCCTCAGAGAAAAAACTTTCTATTCATGAAAACATGTAAACGTTTTGACACTGAATAAAATTAACATGAGTATTACCCTGTTTTGTAAGCATGATCTCAGTCGCTGTTAAATCACTGCATCAGGCTTACCTCAAATACACAAGGCTCTGTCAGCATTTTCTAGAACTTATTTCATCTCTCTAGAAATAAAAATACTGAACATACCTCAAAGCAGGTAATCTGCAGACCGTTCCCCCAACTGAAGCTTTCTTCGATACTCTTCAGTTATGTGTGAGAACAGCAATGGAGCAAACCGCTAAGATCATCAACCTCCAGGCAGAATTCTTCATCTAATTTCTGCCTGAGAGTAAAAACAGTACAACGCCGGAACCGTTTAAAAATAACAAACTTTTGATTGAAGATAATACTACACTAAGTCACCACTTATCTCTTGATACTTCCCTTGTCGAGAGTTGCAAGAAAATGACTGGAGGTGGCAGTTAGGGGAGGAGCTATATAGACAGCTCTGCTGTGGGTGTCCTCTTGCAACTTCCTGTTGGGAAGGAGAATATCCCACAAGTAATGGATGAACCCGTGGACTGGATACACCTTACAAGAGAAATAACCATTTTTTTCAAACCGGATAGTTCAAAATGTTGCATTGTTTTAATTTAAAGCAAAGCGGAAATGAATAAGCTGCTGAAATAGAAAATTCAGCCTTACTTTCAGTTTAACCTTGAATTGTTTTATCAAGTAAATATGTGTCAGAAAATAAAGCCTAATAAAAACATTTTACCCTTTCTTTTTAAAAGAGTTATAATGTTAGTCTCACACATGCTACAGTGCCTGCTTCATGCCCCAGTGTAACCCATACAAAAGGATTATCTATGTCCCAATAAAAAAGCAGTGTCTTTTAATTTGTTAAGTGCATGGTCTCCCCAACTGGAAGAAAAAGCACTTACCTGCTCCGCTGTCCGGCATGAAGACAAGGTATGGGAGGACACAGTTCTTCACAGAGAACTTTGAAAAAGAAAGCACAGAGTAGCCAACTCTGGCTTTCTAAACTAGGGCAGCAATTGTTAGGAAAACGCAGTAAGTACCTCTTTACAAGTTCATACTGCTTTAAAGCCACCACTACCTGACTGCAAGGAATGAGGTGGAATACGGCTATACCCCAAAACTTGCTTGTAGATGAAATTAAAAATTTTCTTCAGACACCTAAGGTTCACCTCCTTCATGTACCGAAGGCAAAGAGAATGACTGTGGGTTGTAGGTAAGGGAGTGATACTTAGCAGTTTAACTGTGGTGCTCTTTGCCTCCTCCTGCTGTGTGTATTTCTAAAATGATTTGAGGGACCTCACTGTACTGGTGAGTCTCCTTATATATTCTCATCTGAGAGGAGTTTAAATCATCAGGAACCAAGTTAGAAATCTATTGGCTATTTCTGTAAACTCAGAGTAAATAAAATATCTTGTACTTTAAGTCACCAGGAAAGTGAAATAGTACATTTAATGTAGACAATTTAAAGTTCCACATTTCTAAGGGTATAAATGGCAAAACAGAATAATAACTTTGCATTTACAATATAAAAGTGATAAATCATTAAAATGACATTTCCTGTATGGATTGCATGTATAGACACACATATGCTTGCCACGTGTATTTTCTTTAAAGGGATAGAAAGCTCAAATTGAAATGTGCATGAATGCATTTTGCCGCAGAAAAAGAGCAATAACTTTTTACTTGAAGCATTTTTGCTATTGACAGTATATTGCAAAAATGCTTCTATTTTAAAATTAAATGCATTCATACGCATTTCAAATTCGACCTTTCTATCCTTTTTTAATAAAATAAAATTTGGGGTCTCTGTAACGTTAACTAATACTATTTTCTACTATGTTACATACAGTAATTCAATTATTTGTTGGTTCTGAATCTATAAGTGAATTGGAACTTGCGCTTCCTCATTGTCAGCCTCATTGACAAGTTGAATTTGTGAGGAAAGTTCTGATGCAAAAACAGAGTAATTCCCTGTTTGTCCTATGTCCATTTGCTGAATATGCGGGACCGGTTCCTGAGATTCACAGTAGTAGAAGGAAGCCATTTCCATGTTTTCAAACTTGTGCGCACCGTCATCATTATACCCATGGGAAGCGTGGTCCATGCTCACTGCAGAAACCACGTTTTCATATTTCTGGAAATGATTCTCATAATAGCCTGAGTAATTTGGAACTGAAGCAGGTGGATTTCTATAGCTAAAAGGTGGGTTATTGAAGTGGCAGTTACTGAAATGCAAAAAAAAAACCAAAACAAACATGTTCAAAGCTATATAGAGAACATTGTTCAATTTCATTTGAAGTCAAATCTTTTTAAGAAAATTACAAACCAGAAAACCATACATGATTCTGTGAGTTATTTACCCTTTTATAATCTTATAAACAACACCCAGTTCATGGAACAGTCAAGAAACCGCAACATATTATCAACATTTATTTACCTTCAGTTAACAGAATTAAGAAAAATACATAAAGGACAATAATAGATATTAAATTACAAGTTCTAATTCGTTAGAGCAGAGCTTTCCAAACTTTTCATGTTGGTGACACACTTTTTAGACCTACATCATTTCGCGACACAGTAATTAATTCAGTTGTACTAGCAAAAGGGAGATTAAACTAACTTGTTTTAAGATCTACAGACACATACATAAATTATATAATAATGAAATTTACAAGTAACAGTATGTATGTGCAAGAATTAAAAAAAAGTTTAATAACAGTATAACACCAATAGCTACTTACTATTTTAATGTGATGTATGCGATTGATGGGATGAACACAATTTCTGAATATTTGGTGGAATATTAGATAAAGACACTCACACTTCATCATCAAGCATTTTTAAGTTTCCACTTCCTATCCATATATCAAGAGCTAGAGCAGCAATGCACTACTGGGAGCTAGTTGACTTCTGACTTCAGCTCAGCGTTTAAGCTGCCGCCCTCAGAGCTCGGTGAGTCCGATTGACTACTGCCCGCACTGCAAACACACTGCTGTCCTACTCAATGACTACAAATGCAGTCACGAGCCAATTAAGGAGACTACACGTGCAGTCAGGAGCCAATGTGCCGCCAAAGCCACCAATGGGAATAGTTTCAGTTCCCACTGAGCTGCGCCAATTGGTTAAGATGATCTGTGATCCACAAGGTATCAATCACATGTCAACCATGTGATATGCATAGCAGGCAGGCGGAAAGTCAGAAACCAAAAAAATAAATAAATTTAAAAAAATGTTGTGCTGAAGCAGGGACACACCTACACACTGCTGCCGACACACTAGTGTGTCCCGATTGGAAAGCACTGCGTTAGAGCATGATATTATTTTTTTTTTAAAATATTCTTTATTAAAGATTTCAATTCACAAAAAAAGAGTTTGTACAAAATAGAAAGCTACATTACAACAAGTAGTAAATACAAAAAAAGACAACAAATACCATATTGGGTTCTCATATGCCCAAGGGCAGAAGATGCTATGATCTGAGAGGTAATCGCAAAAAATGCAGTATGTATGCAGAAAGAATGGGACACTTGCTTTCACTTTGCAGTGCTGCTCCACATTAGGCTGTTCTTTTCTAACAGCGCTGTGCTCTGGCTAGACTAAGTACGTTTTCCTTAAAACAATGTAGCCAGAGTGAAGTGCTGTTTGAAGAGAACAGTCAAATACAGAGCAGCACTGCAAAGCTGCAGCTAAATTGATTGATCACTGGTTCTCTTTTTTTCAACCACGCCCTTAGGGGGATATTTATCAAAGCCTCAACTTTGTTGCATTCGCCGGCACCAATACGCTTGCCTAACATCGCGGCCGCGTATCTCAATACGCTCTCCTTATTTATAAAATAGCTGGCAAAAAGACGCGCACCAATTATGGGGCGATGAGCATTGGACTGTTGTTAACTAGCAGTCATTGATCTTGCGTCTATTCTGCTTTTTCCCAACTTTATTTATACCCTGTCACTAAATGCTGCCACTATACTAAAATGTTTAACCCCTATCCCGCTGCTCCCCGACCTCGCCACAACCTAAATAAAGTTATTTACCCGTATCCCGCCGCTCCCCGACCCCGCCGCAACCTAAATAAACGTATTAACCCCTAAACCTCTAGCCTCCAACATCACTACTACTAACTAAACCTATAAACCACTAAACCGTAATCCCCTCGCATCGCCAAAAAATAAATTAAGCTATTAACCCCTAAACTTAACAACCCGTTAACTTTAAATTAAAATTACAACATCCCTATCTTCAATTAAATTTAAACTTACCTGTAGAATTAAAATAAACTATATTAAACTATTAATTAACCTACCCTAACTATTATCCTACAATTAAATTAAACTACCAATTAAATAAAATAAATTACATATTAAAAAACCGAACCCTACTCAAAATAATTAAATATACAATTAAACATTATTAAAAGTACTAAATTATAGAAAAACACTAAGTAACAAAAGAAAAATCAAACACTAAATTACGATAAATAAAAAAACACATTATCAAAAATAAAAAAGAATTACACCTAATCTAATAGCCCTATCAAAATAAAAAAGCCCCCCCCCCCCCAAAATAAAAAACCCTAGCCTACAATAAACTACAAATGGCCCTTAAATCAGCCAATAGAATGCAAGCTCAATCCTTGAATTCCATCAGCCAATCGGAATTCAAGGGACGCCATCTTGGATGACGTCATTTAAAGGAACCTTCCGTGTACGTCTGGGACCATATGAAGAGGATGCTCCGCGCCGGATCTCTTGAAGATGGAGCCGCTCAGCGTTGGAAGGATGAAGATAGAAGATGCCGTCTGGATGAAGACTTCTGCCACCTGGAGGACGACTTCTTGCCGCTTGGATAAAGACTTCTCCAGGCTTCGTTGAGGATGGATGTCTGGTTTTCAAAAACTGTAAGTGGATCTTCGGGGTTTAGTGTTAGGTTTTTTTAAGGGTTTATTGGGTGGATTTTATTTTTAGTTTAGGGTTTTGGGCACAGAAAAAGAACTAAATGCCCTTTTAAGGGCAATGCCCATCCAAATGCCCTTTTCAGGGCAATGGGGAGCTTAGGTGTTTTTTAGATAGGATTTTTTGGGGGGGGTTTGGTTGTGTGGATGGTGGGTTTTACTGTTGGGGGGTTGTTTGTATATTTTTTTTACAGGTAAAAGAGCTCATTTCTTTGGGGCAATGCCCCTCAAAAGGCCCTTTTAAGGGCTATTGGCAGTTTAGGCTAGGGTTTTTTTTTTTTTTTTTTGGGGGGGGGGCTTTTTTATTTTGATAGGGATATTAGATTAGGTGTAATTAGTTTAAATATTTAAAAAATATATAGTAACAGCACCACTTCAGAATATAATGTAATGAATAAATACTTTAATTATATCAGTAAATTCTGACTGATCTTCTTATTGAGAGGGTGCATGAGTATAGTATCGCCACAAATACTGTCATAAATATACACAATATTACTCAGCACACCTAAATAATGAAAAAAACAGAATTTATGCTTACCAGATAAATTACTTTCTCTTGTAGTGTATCCAGTCCATGGATTCATCCTTTACTTGTGGGATATTCTCCTTCCTAACAGGAAGTGGCAAAGAGAGCACACAGCAGAGCTGTCCATATAGCTCCCCCTCTAGCTCCACCCCCCAGTCATTCGACCGGAGGTTAAGAAGAAAAAGGAGAAACCATAGGGTGCAGTGGTGACTGTAGTTTAGACCAAAAATCTACCTGACTAAAAGCCAGGGCGGGCCGTGGACTGGATACACCACAAGAGAAAGTAATTTATCAGGTAAGCATAAATTCTGTTTTCTCTTGTAAGGTGTATACAGTCCACGGATTCATCCTTTACTTGTGGGATACCAATACCAAAGTTTTAGGACACGGATGAAGGGAGGGAACAAGACAGGTACCTTAAACGGAAGGCACCACTGCTTGTAAAACCTTTCTCCCAAAAATAGCCTCAGAAGAAGCAAAAGTATTGAATTTGTAAAATTTGGAAAAAGTATGCAGCGAAGACCAAGTCGCTGCCTTACAAATCTGTTCAACAGAAGCCTAATTTTTAAAAGCCCATGTGGAAGCCACTGCTCTGGTAGAATGAGCAGTAATTGTTTCAGGAGGCTGCTGGCCAGCAGTCTCATAGGCCAGACGGATGATGCTTTTCAGCCAAAAGGAAAGAGAGGTAGCAGTAGCCTTCTGACCTCTCCTCTTACCAGAATAGATGACAAACAATGAAGCTGTTTGTCTGAAATCCTTAGTTGCTTGTAAATAGAACTTTAAAGCACGAACCACATCAAGATTGTGTAACAGACGCTCCTTCTTCGAAGAAGGATTAGGATACAGAGAAGGAACAACAATTTCCTGATTAATATTCTTATTAGACACAACCTTAGGAAGAAAACCGGGTTTGGTACGCAAAACTACCTTATCTGCGTGGAACACCAAGTAAGGTGAGTCACACTGTAAGGCAGATAACTCTGAAACTCTTCGAGCAGAAGAGATAGCTACCAAAGACAAAACTTTCCAAGATAAAAGTTTAATATCTATGGAATGTAAAGGTTCAAACGGAACCCCTTACAGAACTGAAAGAACTAAATTCAGACTCCATGGTGGAGCCACAGGTCTATAAACAGGCTTGATTCTGATTAAAGCCTGACTAAACGCTGATAATCCTTTCTCCAATCCTTCTTGGAGAAAGGACAATATCCTGGGAATCCTAATCTTACTCCATGAGTAACCCTTGGATTCGCACCAACAAAGATATTTTCGCCAAATCTTATGGTAGATTTTCCTGGTGACAGGCTTTCTAGCCTGAATCAGGGTATCGATGACCGACTCAGAGAAACCACGCTTAGATAGAATTAGGCCTTCAATCTCCAAGCAGTCAGACGCAGAGAAATTAGATTTGGATGTTTGAAAGGACTTTGAAGTAGAAGGTCCTGCCTCATTGGCAGAGTTCGTGGTGGAACGGATGACATGTCCACTAGGTCTGCATACCAAGTCCTGCGTGGCCACGCAGGTGCTATTAGAATCACCGACGCCCTCTCCTGCTTGATTCTGGCAACCAGACGAGGAAGGAGAGGAAACGGTGGAAACACATAGGCCAGATTGAAGGACCAAGGCGCTGCTAGAGCATCTATCAACACCGCCTGGGGATCCCGGGACCTGGACCCATAAAGAGGAAGTTTGGCATTCTGATGCGACGCCATCAGATCCAATTCTGGAGTGCCCCATAGCTGAGTCAGCTGGGCAAATACCTCCGGGTGGAGTTCCCACTCCCCCGGATGAAAAGTCTGACGACTTAGAAAATCCGCTTCGTAGTTGTCTACTCCTGGGATGTGAATTGCTGAGAGGTGGCAAGAGTGATCCTCCGCTCACCTGATTATTTTGGTTACTTCCATCATTGCTAGGGGACTCCTTGTTCCCCCTTGATGGTTGATGTAAGCTACAGTCCTGATGTTGTCCGACTGAAATCTGATGAATTTGGCCGCAGATAGCTGAGGCCATGCCTGAAGAGCGTTGAATATCGCCCTCAGTTCCAGAATGTTTATCGGGAGAAGAGCTTCTTCCCAAAACCATAAGCCCTGAGCTTTCAGGGAGTCCCAGACTGCACCCTAGCCCAACAGACTGGCGTCGGTCGTTACGATGATCCACTCTGGTCTGCGGAAACACATTCCCTGAGACAGGTGATCCTGAGACAACCACCAGAGAAGAGAATCTCTGGTCCCCTGGTCCAACTGTATTTGAGGAGACAAATCTGCATAATCCCCATTCCACTGTTTGAGCATGCATAGTTGCAGTGGTCTGAGGTGTATCCGTGCAAAAGGGACTATGTCCATTGCCGCTACCATTAGTCCGATTGTCTCCATGCACTGAGCTACAGACGGCCGAGGAATGGAATAAAGAGCTCGGCAAGTAGTTAAGAGTTTTAACTTTCTGACCTCCGTCAGAAATATTAACATTTCTACCGAGTTAATTAGGGTTCCTAGGAATGGAACTCTAGTGAGGGGGGAGAGAGAACTCTTTTTGATGTTCACCTTCCACCCGTGAGACCACAGAAAGGCCAACACAATTTCCGTGTGAGACTTAGCTCTTTGGAAAGTCGACGCCTGAATTAAGATGTCGTCTAGGTAAGGCGCCACTGCTATGCCCTGCGGTCTTAGAACCGCCAGAAGGGACCCTAGCACCTTTGTGAAAATTCTGGGAGCAGTGGCCAACCCGAAAGGAAGAGCCACGAACTGATAATGCTTGTCCAGAAAAGCGAACCTGAGGAACTGGTGATGATCTTTGTGGATAGGAATATGTAGATACGCATCCTTTAGATCCACGGTAGTCATAAATTGACCCACCTGGATCATTGGTAATATTGTCCGAATGGTCTCCATCTTGAATGATGGGACTCTGAGGAATTTGTTTAGAATTTTGAGATCCAGGATTGGTCTGAAAGTTCCTTCTTTTTTGGGAACCACAAACAGGTTTGAGTAAAAACCCAGCCCTTGTTCCACAATTGGAACTGGGTGGATCACTTCCATTGTATGTAGGTCTTCTACGCAGCGTAAGAACGCCTCTTTCTTTGTCTGGTCTGTAGACAGAGGAGAAATGTGGAACCTTCCCCTTGGAGGGGAATCCTTGAATTCTAGAAGATATCCCTGGGTAACAATCTCTAATGCCCAGGGATCGTAAATATCTCTTGCCCAGGCCTGAGCGAAGAGAGAGAGTCTGCCCCCCACTAGATCCGGTCCCGGATCGGGGGCTACCCCTTCATGCTGTCTTGGAGGCAGCTGCAGGCTTCTTGGCCTGTTTACCCTTGTTCCAGCCCTGGTAAGGTTTTCAGGATGTCCTGGGTTGTGAAGTGTTACCCTCTTGCTTTGCAGCAGGGGAGGATGAAGCGAGACCGCTCCTGAAATTTCAAAAGGAACGAAAATTATTTTGTTTGTTCTTAGTCTTAAAGGACTTGTCCTGAGGGAGAGCATGGCCTTTTCCCCCAGTGATTTATGAGATAATCTCTTTCAATTCAGGCCCGAAAAGGGTCTTTCCTTTGAAAGGGATGTTCAGTAGTTTGGATTTTGACGACACATCGGCCGACCAGGACTTTAGCCATAGCGCCCTGCGCGCCAGAGTGGCGAAACCTGAATTCTTTGCCGCTAACTTAGCTAGTTGGAAAGCGGCATCTGTGATAAAAGAATTAGCCAGCTTAAGAGCCTTAATTCTGTCCATAATGTCCTAATATGAGGTCTTCGTCTGGAGCGCATCATCCAGCGCCTCGAACCAGAAAGCAGCTGCAGTAGTTACAGGAACAATGCACGCTATGGGTTGGAGAAGAAAACCTTGATGAACAAAGATTTTTTTAAGTAAAACCTCTAATCATTTATCCATAGGGTCTTTAAAAGCACAACTGTCCTCAATTGGTATGGTTGTGCATTTAGCAAGTGAAGAAACAGCCCCCTCCACCTTAGGGACCGTCTGCCACGAGTCCTGCGTGGTGTCAGATATGGGGAACATTTTCTTAAAAACAGGAGGGGGGACAAACGGAATACCTGGTCTATCCCATTCCCTAGTTACTATATCCGCGATCCTCTTAGGGACCGGGAACACATCAGTGTAAACAGGAACTTCTAGGTACTTGTCCATTTTACACAATTTCTCTGGAACCACGAAGGGGTCACAGTCATCCAGAGTAACTAATACCTCCCTGAGCAATAAGCGGAGGTGTTCTAGTTTAAATTTAAAAGCCAACGTATCAGAGTCTGTCTGAGGAGCAACCTTTCCCGAATCGGAAATTTCTCCCTCAGACAGCACATCCCTCGCCCCCATTTCAGAGCGTTGTGAGTGTATATACGGCTACTAAAGCGTCAGAATGCTCATAATCTGTTCTTAAAACAGAGCTATCACGCTTTGCAGGTAACACTTAGATACAAATACTGAGAGGGTATTATCCATAACTGCTGCCAAGACTTGTAAGGTAAAAGAGTTAGACGCACTAGAGGTGCTAGGCGTCACTTGAGCGGGCGTAACTGGTTGTGACACTTGGGTAGAGGTCAACGGGCTAACCTCATTACCTTCTGTCTGAGAATCATCTTGGGGCACATTTTTAAGTGCAACAATATGGTCTTTAAAATGTATAGACATATCAATACAAGTGGGACACATTTTGATAGGGGGTTCCACCATGGCTTCTAAACACATTGAACAAGGATTTTCCCTGGTGTCAGACATGTTTAAAAGACTAGTAGTAAGACAAACAGGCTTAGAAAACACTTTAATCAAGCAAAAACACACTTTGCAAAAAAACGTTACTGTGACTTTAAGAAATAAAAAGAGCACACAATTTTCCAAAACAGTGAAAAATGCACCAAACTTATTGAAATTTTCACAGTATGTACCTAAAGCATTGGTAAGATTGCACAACTAGCAAGAAAAACGATTAACCCCTTAATGCCCAAACCGGATCAATAGTAAGCTAACAGACCGGTTAAAACAATTTTAGCACCTTGCCACAGCTCTGCTGTGGCCCTACCTTCCCTTAGGAGTCAGATTTATGGGGAAAAAGCTTCGTATGGGTCCTCAAACTGTAGCAGGAGCCTCTATGTGAACACAGCCTGAAGATCTAGTCAAACTAACTGCGCATCTGAGGCGTGAAATTAGGCCCCTCCCACCTTACTCCGGTGCTGTGAGGCCTAAGAAAACACTCCTAAGAGTTATAATATTAGCCATGTGGGTAACAACCCCTGTAAGAACCCAGAGGGACCTTCAAAGTGTCCCAAAAAAACGATTTTTCTTAGTAAAAACCGTTTGCCATAAAAAAGTGTCAACTTGCCATAAAATAGTGTCAACCAGCATAAAGTAGCCCTGTTATATAAGCTTGTAATTCCATACTTAGTCTCTGAATAAAGCTTACCCTTCCCTCATGGGGATCTTATCAGTCCTTTTCTAGCATTAACACAGTCTTGTCTAGAAATAAATGACTGAACATACCTTATTGCAGCCTAACCTGCAAACCGTTCCCCCCAACTGAAGTTTTCTTGTACTCCTCAGTCCTGTGTGGGAACAGCAGTGGATTTTAGTTACAACATGCTAAAATCATCTTCCTCTCTGCAGAAATCTTCATCTCTTTTCTGCTGGAGAGTAAACAGTACACACCGGTACCATTTAAAATAACAAACTTTTGCTTGTAGAACAAAAAACTACAAATCTAACACCACATTCACTTTACCCTTCCGAGAGGGACCCTGTTACTTAGAGCCGGCAAAGAGAATGACTGGGGGGTGGAGCTAGAGGGGGAGCTATATAGACAGCTCTGCTGTGTGCTCTCTTTGACACTTCCTGTAAGGAAGGAGAATATCCCACAAGTAAAGGATGAATCCGTGGACTGGATACACCTTACAAGAGAAACAACTTTATAAGTATACAAAAATAGTGAAAAAAAGTCACTGTCTAAAATCCTTCCCATTCCAAACATTCATCCATCATGCATACATGTGTTTATTTTTTTGTAATTTAGTTAATTGTATTTCATTAATGTAATTTATTTAATTGTAGTGTAATGTTAGGTGTTAGTGTAAGACAGGTTAGGTTTTATTTTACAGGTAAATTTATATTTATTTTAACTAGGTAGCTAGTAAATAGTTAATAACTATTTACTAACTAGTCTACCTAGTTAAAATAAATACAAACTTGGCTCTGAAATAAAAATAAAACCTATTAGTTATATTGTAGCTAACTTAGGCCTAGATTTGGAGTTTTGTAGGTAACGACCCGAAAAACTAACGCCGGCTTTTTTCTGGCCGCACCATAA